>NW_015555949.1:614644-614899 GCF_001515605.1 Sinocyclocheilus anshuiensis | reverse complement strand
TTTCCGCTGTTAAGCGCTCCGCTCTCGCCGGGCACGCTCCGAGGAGTGTGTCCGTGCCTGTGATCTTGCAATTGCGGTCCCGCTGCTGCTGAGGCACGGCGGCGACTGAGATTGCGGTGATCGCAAATGATCTGGTGGTCCACCTGTGGTCCACCCGTGTTCGCTAGATCTAGAGCTCGTTCTCGAGGCTCGGAAGCCCACGCTGCGGTTCTTCCCCCTCTGAGAGAGAGCTTGCTGATGCGGCCATCTTTCGCT
>NW_015555949.1:614353-614554 GCF_001515605.1 Sinocyclocheilus anshuiensis | reverse complement strand
ATAGTAGATGCCATTTCTATTGCCTATGAGTCCTCTGATCTCCCTTCGCCTTTTGGGGTCAAGGCTCACTCTACCAGAAGTGCTTGCTTCCACACGAGGCGAGATTTGAAAGTCTGGCGGCGTGGGCATTCTCGTTCCCGAAGAGTCCTCCGACTCAGCTCGAGTTCCTGAAGAGGAACGTCTCAGGTTACGTATGTAACC
>NW_015555949.1:608369-614311 GCF_001515605.1 Sinocyclocheilus anshuiensis | reverse complement strand
ACGCCGGCTCCGCCGCACGTGCTTTTATAGCTTCCTGGTCATGACATCACCTGCCCGTGACATCCCACTCAGTTATTGGACTGATTTCACATGTGATTCAGAGCGTGGTCACAGAAGGCGTTCCCGAAGCGTTCTCCGACGCAGCGTCTTGTTCCCTCGAGGAACCATGGTTACATACGTAACCTGAGACGTTTTTTTTTTTTTCAAATGATGAGACTGTCTTTTAGCCAGAAGCAACGGTTTGAAAGTCTTAATTACAGATTTGGGCTTTTTGTTTCACAAGACGTTAATTGATGGACTGGAATGGTGTGGATTACTTGTGATGTTTTTATCAGCTATTCTGATGGTACCCATTCACTGCAGAGGATCCATTGATGAGCCAGTGATGTAATGATAATTCTCTTCAAATATGTTCCAGTGAAGAAACAACCTCATCAACATCTCGGATGACCTGAGAGTGAGTAAATATTCAGCAACTTTTCATTTTTGAGAGAACTTTTCCTTAAATCAAGATGCATTTATTTGAGTAGAAAAATTACATAATACATTAAATCTTATTTTCTGGAAAAATATCAAAATTAAGTGAGTTTACAAAAAAAATTAAGTAAATAAATAAATAAAAAAAAATAAAATGGTCCTGTTAGCCCCTGCTAGTAGATGCCGCAACTACACCATCTATGCAAAAGACGGTCTCTTTTCCAGATATCAAAGATCAAAACTAAATAACAACAAGAAACGATAAATTCAGTCACATTAATAAACAAGTGACTAGAAAAGGAGAGCGAAAAAGAGAAAATAACGGAGAGAATGTGCATATTTGTCATTTCAATGTGAGGTCATTACAGTCTAGAGCATCAATCCAACATGTGACTTTGATGCATGGCTGTGTCCACACCATCACAATTATCTCCCATTGTGCATCTGATGTAACACACACAAGCGCACACACAAACAGTTTGATGGATATATTGAAGCTGAGGCCTAAAGGCTAGTTTTGATAGGAAAGTGATCCATTGCTCCTTGGCACAGTGGCCCATTACTGTGTTTTTCTATGGACACCCATTAGCCTGGGCCGACAATCATAACGGCTGCCACCCTGATGAGCGACAATCACATACACAAACCCCCACACCCCCCCACATACACAGTTAGATACTGTCCACATTTGAAGGTAATTGCTCTGTAGCAAAATCTAGTAAACTGCCAAGTTAAGGCCTGTTCACAGCAACATGCATATTGTGTGCAAAAATTTAGTGAGATAAGCATTTTTACTTGAATGAACAGCTGTTAATGTGTAATTAGGATTATTGTTGTTGTTGTAATTATTATTTTATTTAATTATTTTGAATGCAATCCCCGAAAAAAAATCCAAGATGATGGAGGAGATAAATGCAATGTTCAATGCCATTTCAGTTTATACAGAAATGTATCGATATAGTTTAATGTAATAAAAAATGTATTATTATACCCAATATTTGCTATGGTTTTTATGCTTATTAGAATATCATGTTGTTAGATTAGCAACATGCTAATTTCAAACTGTGGCCCAATTCAGAGGCTGCATCTTTCGAAGGCTGCATGAATCATAGTAGTGCGACGAAGCCTGTCCCAATTTGGAGTCTCCTTCAAATGCGGTCTCTAAATGCATTATTAATTTTCCAGGTCATGAAGGATACAATAGATAGATCCTTTGTGGCCCAGACTATCCGACGATTCATTTCATGCCAGTGACAACTTATTGATTGGTTTATTTATTTTTATTTATTTATTTTTTTTTTTAATAGAACAAGTCATAAGTATTTGGATTCAACTTTATCAAGTATGTAGAATTAAAAAAAAAAAAAAAAAAAAAAAAGAGGATTTTAAATAGACATATCTTACTAGGATGCAATTTTATGAACTTTTGATTATGTACATAAATGGAGCATAAATGGACCCGTTTTGTTTTCAGACAGTTGGACAAATAAAAAAAAAAATAAAAAAACTCCAGTACAAACATTACTGCAGCTCATCAACGGCAGCTGTCACAGTTGCTAGACGTCCCATTATGTCCAACATTTGTGGACTTCGAAGATAGTGGTAAATCACCTTGGACTAACAACAAAATAGCTACCAACTGGTAATACCAGCTTCAGGTGGTCAGACTGGGTTTTGGCACAAGTTAGCCAGCTAATGACTAGTTTTAACAGATAATGACATGCTTAGATGTTCCAAAACAGTTACCAGCTTAGTTTTCTATGTTCCATGCATGGTGTGTGGAGTAGCTGCCAATGTAGAGTGTTCCAAACTGTTCACATATGAGGTTCCAATGCAGTCTGGATGATGACTTATTTGGTAGCTGCCAATGTTCCCTCTAAGCTGCACGCACACGCGCGCGGCCGCACAGAAGAAATAATGTGCCGCGCACATGCATAAATGAGTTGAGAAAGCCATTTGCGAAAGCGAATGAATTGTAATGCTCGGGTAAACCGCTATAGAGTTAAAACCGGTGAATGCGGTTTACAGGTTTCATACGGCACTTTTCCACTGCATGGTATGGCATGGTACGGCTCGGTACGGTTCACTTTTTTGGGGTTTTCAACTGGGTACAGTACCTGGTACTTTTTTTAGTACCACCTCGGTAGAAAGAAAATGATGTGCGCCAAATGAGTCACTGTAGAAACCGAATATTTTAATGGTTGCCGACGAAATAGCTCAAATCGAGAGCCAACGCAAACGCAATGACGTGAAATAAAACGTCATCATGTATTAAAGAAGAGTGGCTTGATTAAGTGCTGGAAATAGCGGATGATGGGCACAGAACGGTAACAAATCTCAGAGACATTTACAGTCACACAGGTGTATTGTGCAAACTGTACTTCATAGGGATGTTTAAGTAGCTATAGAAGAATTCACGTTCACGTTTTTTTTATATTTAACTTACAGATCTCAGTTTAAATGCTTCAGTTTGTTTTCTATTCTATTCTATCAGTTGAAATGCTTCAGTTTGTTTTGATATTATGTTATATCAAATATAAACCTAATAAATAATTGACCTTGATTTTTAATGGAGTCTCTTATGCTCATCAAAGATGTATTTATTTGATTGAAAATACAGAAAAAAAACAGTAATATTGTGAAACATTATTGCAATTTCTAATATTGGTTTCCTATTTTAATATACTTTAAAATATAATTTATTCCCGTGAAGCAAAGCTGAATTTTCAGCATCATTACTCCAGTCTTCAGTGTCATATGATCCTTCAGAAATCATTCTAATATGGTGATTTATTATCAGTGTTGAAACTGTTGTACTGCTTAATTTTTTTTTTGATCCTGTGATACTTTTTTCTTTGATTCTTTGATAAATAAAAAGTTACAAATAACAGCATTTATTCAAAATAGAAATATTTTCTAAAATTATAAGTCTTTACTATCACTTTATCCATTCAACATATTCTTGCTGAATAAAAGTATTAATTTCTTTAAAAAAAAAAGAAAAAGAAAAAAATTACTGACCACAAACTTATATGTATATTGCACTGTATATTGTAACACAAAATTTCTATTTTGAATAAACACTGTTCTTTTTAACTTTTTATTTATCAAAAAATCCTGAAAAAATATCAGGTTTAAAATTATATTTTAAAGTATATTAAAATAGAAAATTTTGATTTTAAATTGCAATAATATTTCACAATATTATTTTGTGAAATAATATTCAGTATTTTTATCAAATAGATACAGCCTTGATGAGCATAAGAAACTTATTTAATAAACATTATTGATCCCAAACTTTTGAATGGCAGTGTATTATACTGTAAAAAAAACAAAAAAAAGTTTTCTCAGGTAACCTAAAATGTACATCATTTAGTCACAGGTCAAATTAAATACAAATAGCACATTAAAGTTACAAGTTACAAAATTTGTGTGCGCGCTGTACAGGTCTGGTATAAAGAATGTTTTTGCTCAGGTGGCCGAAATGTCCGCCCAATAGAGAAAAGTTTTGCTCAGCAAGAAAAAAAATTAGAGGGAACATTGGTAGCTGCCCATGTAGATAGTGGGCAGTGAGTTAGAGTTAGAAAAGGAACAGAGTGTAACGCAAGAATACATCAGTATGTAACTTTTGTATGTAAAAACGTCATGCGTCAGTGTTATGCAACTCGTTCCCGTAATCTCAGCAAGATGCGAGAACCGAATTTTCAACCTGACGCACCAAATTTTCGCACCAAAGGCCTGCGGTTTAATCAGCACAATACCAGCATCTGTATCCTCCTGTCAGCGGAGACCAAAAGCTACGACTTCATTAAAGACTGTGGCTTCTGTTTACCACTGTGATATTGCATTAGACAGGGAAGACGGACAAAAAGATTCCTCCTTATTTACTGCTTCAAGACGCAGACTCTCTGCATATATGAAAGCAAATTCTGCACTGCCATCTTCAATAATTCAAAGAGATATTTCTGTCTCCCTCTCATGGAAAGACATAATTATTTCCCTCTCTGCTGTAATCTACACTCGGCAAGCATGGGAAGCAATCCTGATCCGAACGTCGATGGTTCCCGCGTTGCTCCAAGGGGTCCCGGAAGGCTATTGTCTTTGAAACTGGATTACGATAACCTTTCGGCTGTTTTAATTCAGAAAGGTATTAGCTGAGGAAATGACAAGCAGAATGGAGTGTTTTGAAAGGAAGCATTTCAGAGATACTGTTAATGTTAGTTTCATTAACTGTTTTTTTTCTAGTGTCTGGAGCGATGCCAATGGGAGCGGCCTCTCAGAAATGCTTGTAATTTCTGCAGGTCTTTGACATACCCTTTAAATATCCATTAAAACTGAGTGTTCAGCCTCTCTCTTTGCATATTCTCCGTCTCTTTCAGTCTGTGAGAGGGCCTGATGACATAAAGACACATCTGTCTCGAGTAATGAGCTGGCTGCATGGGAAAACGTAATTTTATGTGCAATTTTATGTCTTTTAATCTGTTACCTGGCATTTTAATTTGGGTACAGACACCTGGCACTGATTCATCAGCGAATCACTGCAACATATCTAGATATTTTCAGGTGCCCCAAAAAGTGTTGGTTTGACTGGTAGTGCATAATGACTAAGAGACTGGAGTTATCTAGGGGACAAGGATCATAAAGACTTGCCACCTGACAACCACTCAGAAACCCTATCAACCACCTTTCCACCCCCTAATTCAGTGCAGCACAGCATCATGGTGGCAAGTTTGCAGGTAATTTTTATTTATTTATTTATTTGTGTTTGTGTGTGTGTAGATTGTTTCTATTACACATGAATACGACCATGCAGAAAGCTTGGTCCTGATATGCCCTTCTTTTTTGGCACTATTTTATTTTAGTTCTTTGTAGATGCATATTTATTTTGTGAAGTCACATCAGAGTGAAATATCACTGAGCAGCATTTCAGGTCACTGAATACTTTTGGGTACACACAAGACACACAAATCACTTAAAATACCCTATTTTATCTCTCGCTCACTGTTTTAGCATCTGCTAGGGCCAGACAATGAAGAGCAAAAGAAGAGTAGAAACATACAGTTAAAGGGGTCATATGACGCGATTTCAATTTTTCCTTTCTCTTTGGTGTGTTACAAGCTCTTGGTGCATAAAGAAGATCTGTAAAGTTGCAAAGACTAAAGTCTCAAATCCAAAGAGATATTCTTTATAAAAGTTAAGAGTCAGCCTACCTAAAACGGCTCGTTCTAACACGCCCCCACATATCTACGTCACTATGTGGGAAGATTTGCATAACGCCGCCCAAATGTTCACGCAAAGAAAGAAGGCGTAACTTTTATTCTCGCTGTAGTATTGTTGCCGCCACGTCATGAAAGGCACTGTGTGATTCGTTGTGAAAGCGAAACTACTTTGTTTGGCCTTCCAAAAATGGACACGACTAGAAATCAGTGGTTAAGTTGTATTTACAACACTGTTCCAGAACAGTT
>NW_015555949.1:606820-608188 GCF_001515605.1 Sinocyclocheilus anshuiensis | reverse complement strand
GAAGTGGAGTCCAGCCTGGGGTTGTCACATGTGGTTGCCGCAAGCCCTCCGGACGCTCCTTCGTCGAATCCGCCGCCCGCGCCTTTCTCAAGCCCACCGGCCTCCGCTCATTCTAGCCCCCGTCCTCTGCTCACTCTAGCCCGCCGTGTGCGACACTGTGTGTTTTGTTGTGAAAGCAAAACTACTTTGTTTGGCCTTCCAAAAACGGACACGACTAGAAATCAGTGGTTAAGTTGTATTTACAACACTGTTCCAGAGCACTTCAACCCAAATATTCAGATGTGTGCAGCACATTTTATGGAGGACGTTTCCTGATCCTGGTAGAGTAGACTACAATGCCGGCTGTTCTGACTCGCAGACTGTAAGTAAGTTTTTTATATTTAAAGAATTTGCCACTGATGATTCAAACACGAGTTTCGGGCAGTGTATTAGGTTTTGTTGTTTGTCATTTCTCCGATCACAAATGCAGACATGGTTTTATGTTTACGCGGCGCGATGCAACGCAACGCGTAAAAAGACAGTAAATACAATAAACAACAAAAACTACTCCGAGGGGGAAAACAGGCAGACCAGGCCAGGCCAGGGCACAGCACGGCAAGAAAACAGGAACATCTAACAGACACAACAGGAACTACTAACATATAACAAGGAACCAGCACAGGACTGCAGACACAAGGAGAATAAATAGGGAGACAAACGAGGAGGGTAACGAGAGAGACAGGTGAAGCAACTGAAACAATAACGAGGTAAGACGGGTGGGGTCAGACAATAGACAAGAGAGCACATGGCACCAACAAACACACAACAAACCAAACAAATACACAGTGACATCTGGTGGCTAACTAGGGCACACCAGCAGAACCGTGACACTTTTGTTCTGTATTTCTATATACTTCTAGATTTATTCATTGATCAGGCCTAAGCAGTCCTGGCCTCTAATAGTCATTCAGTTATATCGTCTGGGTGAATCTGACAAAACCTGTAAAGAACACATCTGGGTCATATTCCACCACCAAAATAAGAATTTTTATATATATTTATAAGTTATATTTTGCTTATAGAAGATGTTGTATAGGACCACTGAAATTTCTTGAATGAAATATTTTTATTACAATTTTCAAGTAATTCACAATTGATTAACTTAAACTGTCAAACGTTAATGTTAATCAAATCACATTGTCACTATTGTAATGTGAATAATAAATATACATTTAAATTGTATGCAGAAAAAAAACAATTTACAGATCATTGCAGTATTTGCTATATTGCCTGTAGTTTATGATCCAGCAGTAACAAATAGCAGTAGTAAGATGTAAAAGTCTGGAGTCGGTATATATATATATATATATATATATATATATAAATATA
>NW_015555949.1:606221-606577 GCF_001515605.1 Sinocyclocheilus anshuiensis | reverse complement strand
GAGTTTCACAATTTGAGTTGAATTACTGAAATGAACTTTTCCACGACATTCTAATTTATTGAGATGCACATATATATATATATATATATATTTTTTTTTTTTGCAATTAAGAAATTAATCATTTTATTCAGCAAGTATGCATTAAATTTATATAAAAACAACATAGCAATAGTACACGATTACAAGTGTGATATTAAGTTTATACAACAGTTTCATGCCACAAGAACGTAAATAAGAAACAACCACAGTTAAAAAAAAAAAAAAAAAAAAGAAAAGTGACGTGACATGGCCAAGTATGGTGACCCATACTCGGAATTAGTGCTCTGCATTTATCCCATCCAAAGTGCACACACACA
>NW_015555949.1:602857-605972 GCF_001515605.1 Sinocyclocheilus anshuiensis | reverse complement strand
AAAAAAAAACCACAATTAAAAAAAAAAAAAAAAAAAAAGTAAAAATTAAAAAAAACCTTGTGCAGAACTTTCTCCACAGATTCAAATCTCAAGTTGACAGTTTTGACAGATGAGCCCAAGCCACCTTTACGAATTTGAAAACATCATTTTAGAACTTGTGACGAAGTAACACTGGAAGTTAAAAGCTTTATTATGTAGAGTATTATAAGATAGATGGACTGATCAAGTGTGATTACCTGCATCTGATACAGCATTCATTCTTCAGCTCAATCTCATCTTCACAATAAAACATTAGTTTGAATGCGATATCTTTGCTGTACTATCCTTCCAACTGTGGATATATCCCCATGATGACGCTAGTCAACGGATTTGCTGGTTGTATCTTTCAAGGTGTTGTAAAAACAATGTCAAACGTAAAAATACAAAAACAAACGTTAAAATAACATCCTTGTTTCATTCTCTTTCAATATAAGTCTTTGCTACTGACTCACTCATGAAGACAATATCTTGTTGCTAATAGTGCAAGTTATATAAAAAAACAAAAGTTATGAACCTTTGCCCACAGCCAAAACTATCTGCTCTGAAACAAATAGATTAATGAGAGCAAAGACTGCTGGTTAGATTTACCCAAAACAAAGTATAGCTCATGTTTAACCACTATAGAGACATCAGAACCAGCAGCAAATTCCAGAAGATCTGGCCTAGGTGAGGCTGCTCTCGGCGGGTTAATGAGCGCTGAACAGCTGCTGATGCCCTGGAGCTCACATCTCTGAAAACAAAGCAAATTTTCAAATATGCACAATTAATAAACTGCATATTTGAAGTTTGAACTACATTCTCTCCTAAAAAAATATATTCCATGACACAACAAGAGTAGTATTTCTAAAATTATAGCGAGTTTGATTGTCCACTATGACACTTAGAGAAATGCTGCAAGCAGAGTGATATAAATGGTAAAACAGTTCCCATGGTGATACTGTAGAATACTGTGCGGCTGGAAAGATCTCTCAGCCAATTAGATTCGAGGACCAGAAGTAACTATTGTATATGCATAAAATCACTACAATCAGAGCCATTAATCTTCAATAACCAAAAACCAACTGCACACATGCACAGACATAAGCACAAAGAGCAGTGACAATCTCTCCACAAGCCAGAGAAGCTTCAATAAAACCTAATCATTCAGAAAACACAAAAAGACCTCGCCACCCCCGCGCTCTCTCACACACCCGTTTCATAATTTCATACCACCGTCAGATTAAAACCAGCCTTCTTGTTTCATGAAGACAGATACATCAGAAAAGCAAGCTGAAGGAGGAGAAACAGGGCTACTCTTCTCTCGTTCTCTCTTTTTTTTTTTTTGGAGCATTGATTCAGAAGTTGGCATCCATCGTCTTTTGATGTCTGTGTCAGTCACTGTCTGTCTCTCTATCTGTCTTTAAATTTATCATCGTGTGCTTTGAACAGATCAGTATAAAGCCGCTCTTTACCGACAGAGAGACTATAAGAGCCAGAGCTGGGGGCGACATTGTTTGTTGACTGAACAGATCCGTGCGGCACCTTACTGAACTTGAATGAAAAGAAAATACGAACGCCGGAGCAGAGCTGGGAGACAAAGAAAGAGCCTAAGAGGTAAATATGGAGTTCTTTTGTGACTTTCTCATCAACTCAGACTTTCTCAAAAGTTCAGAGGTGATGGCCAATCGTGTGAGGTTATGCCACACACAGGGCCAATCAGAGCACAGCTGGGTTGTTTCTTTACATAACCTTCTTCCAGTTTCCATCAACCACCAGTCGTTGACAGGGCAGGGTGCGATGAGGGGATAAAAGAGAAGAGAGCTCTTACATGGAGCAAAACGAGTATGTGAAAGATGCAGCTGCTTTGTAGAGTTTCAAACACAAATCGAAAACATCAGGCTAATACGCTAATCATGCTAACAATAAAAACCACACAGTCACAGAGCGCCTCATTATCCCTTACAATTATGGAAACATTATGGACAACTATAAGCACGTGTCTGCACACACAGTCATATTCCCTACTTGCCTTCAGCATTCACTGAGATAATTATATCTACTGCAGCTCTTCTACTCTGTAGGAAATGCATTTTTATTAATAATGGGAGATGACCAAAAGCAATAGCGCAAAACATGCAGAGAGATATTTTTCTATCCTAAACAAAAATGTCAGGTTATTTACAGCCTAATCTCTATAGTATGCATCTGTGGCATGCTGTCGTTTACCACAGATAGTTTTGATTTGTCCCTCAGTTTGTAAACAAGAGTGGATACAAATGTACAGCTGGGATTTTACAAAGGAAGTCTATTTCAGAAAGGTTTAAAAGCGGACATGTTAAAGTTGCTATTTCTGTTTAAGTGCTTGCTGTATATTAAAATTATTTCACGGTAAATTTTGTTTTAAGGTTCAAACTGCTGATTCATTCAGGAATGAAGTAAATGACTCTCTTAACGGATGGGCCAATAAATCATTGGTTCACGCGACTCGTTCAAAATGCAGATTCATTCAGAAACTAATCACTGCTGTGATGCTGTGGCTTTATAGGTTTTTGTTTTGTTGGACAAAACTGATCAAAAACAGACAATATTGTACCCGATCTAAACAAAATAACAGTATTAACTTCTTATTTACTGAACTGTTGTTTAAAATCACATGTGCACTTGTGCTATTCAGGACGGAAACAGCACTTGTGATATTGCACTCGCTGCTCCTGTGTGATATTAGTTATATTTTATAAATAGGAGACAAAAACTCATACCAGGGCATTTTTTGCCCCAATATCTTGAATTTTAGGGGCATATAACAGCATTTATGGACTACATCGCGCAGTGTGTTGTTGCCCTGTATCATGTTTGTCAACAGACAACTGGCAGTAAATTATATTATTTATTTATTTACTTACTGTCACGCTTCACACAATGAGGACTGGAACGAAGGAGCAAGGAGAAGAGGGATACACTTCAACATGGACTTTAATACAACGACCGCAGGGAAACAAACACAGGAACTCATCCAGGAAGACAATTCAACAACCAACAACACTAATTGAAAGGACTGGGGTTTTTAAACACAGGATAACGAGGGACTAAGGAGACA
>NW_015555949.1:600718-602835 GCF_001515605.1 Sinocyclocheilus anshuiensis | reverse complement strand
TATATATATATTTATAATGGTATATTTTTAAAACAGTGTTATATTGGGGGAAAATAAAAATGTCATTTAAAATACAAAATATGCCAAGTTCTTGTAAATGCACTCTCTGTATTCATTTTGGTTTTATATTTTTTTGAAAATATTTGTTTGTTTTATAGTGAACTCAACATACAGTAATGAAGGTCTGTTGTTGTTTTTTTCTCCAAAATAACAGGCAATTTAAACTTTGCATCGTAATAATTCAATATAAACGTATTTTTTATCAAATTTACATAGAGGGACAAATCAAAATAAGTGTGTGTGGTAATCACAGCATGCCAGAGATGAGGTCCATAGACAGCGTTGTAAATAACCTGGACAATTCCTATAAGGTCAGTCAACAACAATAACTAAGGAAATAGGCAGCACAAGGAGAGAGAGAGAGAGAGAGAGAGAACCAAATGCCACAGACTTGCGTGTCTCTTCCTCATCCCAGTAGCCTGGACATGACATTAATCACATTAACAACCCTTCTCTCACTCGCTCTATCCTTCCGTCTGATCCTGTTTCTTTATATCCTGTATGCAGACTGGAACTCTTTCCTTTAAATGCCTTTTTTAACAAGCAGCAAATCCTTCCTCTTCCATCAGTGTCTTTTAAAGCTGAGACTTGTTTCTTTTTTTCATTCTCTCATTCCTTGGAACGGTGTGTGTCAAGGCCAGTTTGTCTGTATCAGTAGGGGGGTTGTGATTGTGCCTAAGATACTGCTTAGCACTTAAACACACACACACACTTTAAAAATCAATGTCTTTCAGTGCGCTCATGTTGGGTGCTGAGTGAATATATCAGTACTGTATTTCAGAAGGAATCAGTGGCAAAGGACAGATGAGTGGGAGCAGATGCGGCAGAGAGAGATAGAAAGACATTTTGGGTAAACCATTGTCTAAATCATGCTTTGGTCAATGCGCATTACAATAGAATTTTCATAATACCGATATTTCAGCAGTCAATACCGATATTTGATTCTCAATATTCATTCTGATAACGCAGCAAAAACTGTTGAATACACTTTTAAGTTAACAAATACAATAAGTTTATAAATACTTTTTGCAAAACTCTAAACACGTTCTCTTTCACTTAAACACTTATCACACTGTGATGCATTTGTGCTGCAAAATGCTAAACAAAAGCGGCAAAAGTTAAACACAACTAAAGCACAGTTGTCATCGTTTACACACAACCATTCAGAATTGTTGTTGTTTCTAATGACATGATCAAACCAACTGTACAACATATGAGCCAGTTCAGAGTGCACAAGTGGCACAGGTGACTGAATGATGATACGAACAATAGATGGAAACAATCTGAGAAGGAGAGGAGGAAGCGTACATGTAAGGAGTGGAGGATGAGGAGAGAAAGAGTAAGGTTTAGAGAGTGTTATCAAGGCTGGATCTGTCAGACCAGAGGGTTTTTTCTCTTTGTCTAGCAAAAAAGACAACATTACTTGTGATGTGGACAAAGTCCTCAGGCCAGACTCAAGCACAAAGACATGATGCTGAGACAGAATGAATCTCTCATTGACCCTGATTTTACACTTGCACAACTTACAGTATTTGAGTGTACTGTAACATGCTATTCATTTCGAGTTTTATTTGACCTGTTTGGCCTTTGCAGTTGGACTGCAGTATTTTTGCAGTATCCAAGTGCTGAATATATGCAAACATTCAGTACTATTCAATATTTAGCACAACTATTATTCTTGCAGTACATACAGTAGGCCTATGCAATATATTCACCTTACTCAATTGCAAATACTAAACTTTACAGAATTGCAAAATTGTTTACTCATTACAATATACTTTTTTCTGTAATGTTCTGGATGCTGTGTTCTCCATTTTTCTCTGTAGTGTCTAATGAATGCTCTGTAGCGTTTATTTTATTGATTCATGTGTGTGTGATCTGAGAGCACCGTTTGATTTAGAGTGCAAGTGAAATGTGATAATTTTGACCCATACAATGTTTTTTTTGGCTATTGCTACAAATATACAGCGACTTAGGCCCAAACTCAATTCTACCCCTTAGCCCTTCCCCTTTCTCAATTCTCTTTTGGTTGGAGGGGTAGGGGTAGGGGAAGGGCC
>NW_015555949.1:595718-600556 GCF_001515605.1 Sinocyclocheilus anshuiensis | reverse complement strand
ATAGTGCCACAACATATTTTCATGTCTGATCAGGGCGATAACCACCGTAGACATTGAGGGGGGCTAGTCCCCCTAATAATTAGAAATCACTAAACCCTTTTCTCAAATATTGCCAATTCGAGAGAGAGAGAGAGAGAGAGAGAGAAATTAAAGTTGTGTGTATGCACGTCTGTGCGTTTCTCTTTTTGATTGAGTTTACTTAAAAAACTGCGGTTTTATCCTCTCATTGCTGGAAAATATAATGTAGGGGGACAAGGGGAAGGGGTATAAAATAGAATTGGGATTGGGCCTTAAAGTCCCCATGAAATCAAAATTAAAGTTTTTTTGGGCGTTAGTATCAATATGTTAGTCTTAAGGTTATCTATAAGGCAGTGTGATCCAAAACAGTGACAAAATTTGCATTTAGAAGATATAAGCATTCAAAGCTTGCAGTTCGTCACTTCCGCCAAAACGGCTCAACGATTTTTTTGACGTCACATCATACTTCAGCTTCTCATCAAACTTTCTGTCCAATCAAATGCTCTCTAGAATCCTAAGCGCCCGCCCCCTACATTATAAAATAGATGCTGAAGCCGTGGCTGAAATTGGTCACTTGTCCACAGAATTAGTATTTTCTGTACAGTGAATGGCACGTAGTGCACTATATAGGGGACAGGGAACGATTCAAACAGTGTAAATATGCTTTCCATTGAGGAAAAAAAGAAGGGTCCAGAGACACGATAAGCAAGGAGCGGATCACATGCGCGAGTTGGCGCAGACCACAAAATGTATCGGAGCTATTTGAATTCTACACAGAATGCTATATTTTATAGCAATATGGATGAGATTGTGGCTGGCATACCCTGTCAAATGCGGCTTTACGGAGCTCAACGGCTCTGAACGGCTCTAGCCCAAGCTGTGATATAAACGAACGCTATTGGCTATTTTAAAAAGGGGCGGGGCTGCTTGATATGTTCCGCCCTGTCTTCCTGTTTCAGTTAAAATGATGTCAACACAGAGTAACGCTGCGTGTTTCTAAGCATTTCAGGGGACCTTTAAGACTGGTTTTGTGGTCCAGGGTCACATATATGATACGTATTATAAAGCAGCATAAATCCAAAAAATGCTGTTTATACAAGGTAAATTAGATTTGACAGCTATAGAGAGAAGAATATATTTAATTATATATACAGTATATATATATATATATATATATACAGTATATATACCATCTCTGGTTGCTATGTTTTTTCATTGTATAGTATGAAAGAGCAGATCTGACAAGCTGCAAAATACCTGCTTCTGAAATAAATTCACAACATGATCGTGAGTAAATGGTGCCAATTTTCATTTTTGGCAGAACCATTCCTTTAAGAGATAAAAGAGGAATTAAATAAGGCTTGATGAGATGGAATGATGAGATGGATTTAAAAATGAAACATGCAGAAGTGTATTGTCTTAGATGGTTGAGTGACATTTAGAATCCCTGTTTCTCTCTCTTCGCTGAGTAAAGAATCTCCGCCGGCCCTCAGGAAACAACCAGGGCTTTAATTAAACTCACATTACAGGTGAGTAATCTTATCTCAATAACCATTTGTAACTAGGAAAAAACGTCCCATTGGGGACCCAGGGCTGAAGCAGACGCCGATAAACACACGCACACACACACACACTGAAAAACACGAAAACAAAAATGCTTGCCTGAAGCAGACAAACAAAAAAGGGATTTTTTTGTAAAGACTTAAAACATATTTCTGACCTATCCATGAAAAATGCAAAAGTTTCAGGGAAACAAAGGCATATTTCACAGTATTTAGTGCACACAAACACCTTTTAAACTATGACGGCACATAACCAGAGCAGTTCCTAAACCAGACATTCCGCAGTGGGACACTGTTCTTTTATAACACGCTCACCTGAGGAACAGGAGGCAACCACTGTGTGTGAGATTACACTGCGAATAAGAGCATTCTTCCTGAGGATCTCGATCCCTCGCACATATATGCTGAAATACACACACACACACACACTCTCTCACACACACACACACACACACACACACACGAATACATAGTTGTGAAAAGCACTGCATTAGAATGGTCTATGAGCATGGGTATGAAAATATTCACGTTTTCTGGACTGCTGTTAGTGAGTGAGAGGCTTTTAAAGCAGCTGAAGGCAGAACAGAGTAGGATGAAATCACTGCAGGCAGACAGAGGAGAGGAGAGGAGAGGAGAGGAGAAATAATAATGGGAGATTAGAGGAGACATGAGGACTAGAGACATGTACACAGAGATGTTGCATGATGATTGCATGAGAAGAGAAAATGGGAAAAGGAGAAAAAAAGGAGAATAGGAAAAAGAGAGAAGATGTGTGTGGAGAAGATGAGAGGAGAAATAGACAGGATAGATAATATGAGACACGAATATAGATTAAAAAACAGCAGAGAGGAGAGGGAAGGATGGGGAGCAGATACATGTGGAGAGGAGAAAAAAAAATTAGAGGACAGTTGAGGAGAAATGAGAAATGAAAGGGAGAGATGGGATAAAATGAGTGATACAGGAGGAGCAATATGTGGAAAGATAAGATTAGAGGAGAGAGGAGAAATCAGGAGAAGATAAAAGAGCAGAAAAAAAATGAGAGAGATGTGGAGAAGAGAGAGGAAAAGAGGAGAAAACATGATTTGAGAAAGTGAGAAGATGGGACAACAGAGGAGATGAGAAAAGATACATAAATGAGAGGAGAACAAATAAGGAGACACACTGAGAGGGTGAGGAGAAAAAGAGAGAAGACAGAGCAAATGAGACGAGAGCAAATGAGATAATTGGAGAAAATAAATAAGGAGAGGAGATATGTGTGTAGAAAATGAGAGGAGAAGATGAGAGTATAGATGAAGGAAGATGAAAAGAGGAGAAGAACAGGAGAAGATGTGAAATTAGAAAAAAACAAATGAGGAGAAAAGAGATGTGGTGACGAGAGAATGCGAGGAGAAAATGAAAAGACAGATAACGAGAGGAAAGAAGACATGAAGCTTGCATAAGAGCAGAAGAGAAACTTGAAGAGATGAGAAGAGAAGAAACAATAACTACAAGAAAGTGAAAGGGTTGATGAAATAAGCTAAACTGAGAGAATAAGAATAATAAAACGGGAGAGGAGAGATAAGGAAAGAAGAGGAGAATATGAGATGGGAAAATGAGGAGACATCAGATGAGAGGAGAAATTTGTGGAGAGGAGAAATTACACGAGAGAAGAAAAGAGAGAAAAAATAAGGAGAGGACAGAAATGTGGAGACGTGAGAACAAGAGGAGAGCTGCAAATGGAGTGGGACTAGTGTAATGAGGAGAGAGCACATAACTGTCTTGACAGTCTCTAGACACAAACCACTCCACAAATTGCTGAGCACAGACACACGCACACACACAAATTAACACTCAACACAGAGAGTAAATCTCCTACAGCCACATTTCATAAGTAGAAATACTGGAACAGTTAATGTTGAAATGAAGACAGCTGTCCCTTATTAGGCCAATGCTGATGTGAGATCAACACCAGACAGTCCTTTTATGATGGATGGATCAGACTTTAACAGAAAGTTAATGAACACATACACACACACACACACACACACACACACACACACACACAGTCTGGTGCACTATCCTTGTAGGGACTCTCCATAGGCGTAATGGTTTTTATACTGTACAAACTGCATTTTCTATCGCCCTACACCAACCCTACACCTAAACCTACCCCTCACAGAAAACTTTCTGCATTTTTACAACCTCAAAAAAAACAAAACATTCTGTATGATTTATAAGCTTTTGTACACATGGGGACCTCAATTTAGGTCCCCACGGTGACACAAGTCCCCATTAATTGGTGTGTATTCAGGTTTAAGTCCCCACCAGTGTAGAAAAACCTGTAACACACAGACACACACACATCGTATTATCATCTTAATGCCACATGCTCTGTGTTCGGCTCCTTGCCATATAATTAAGCTCCAAACAGTCGACACCTCAAAACAATAGACTTCATTGCGCTTTCTTTTTAGCCAGTCACGTGACTGAATTTAGTCAGGCAGATCCTACGCATGAAAACTTCCACACACACACACACACACACACCTGGCTTTGTAAGTTGTAATTAGCCATATGCAACTTGACAATATCACAATGACTGTAGCATTAGCACCCTCTATGAGTCAAAGGTGGAACTGCAGCATGTAACACTGAGAAGGTTTATAAGTGCATGTCTGTCACCTTTGAGCTGTCAGATGAATATGCTTGCAAAGTCTGTCCTGTCTGAAATATGAATAATCTTTGTTACTGTAACATGTATAGTGCACCACATTAACAATTTGGAATTCAAAATGTAATTAAAAAACAAAGAAACGTGATAATCTGATACCATTATTATGGTACTACATATGGAAGTAGAATATCCCTTAAATGTTATATCACAACAACAACAACAATACTACTACTAATAATAACAATTATTATTATCATTATTATTAAATAATAATAATAATAATGATGATACTACTACTACTACTACTACTACTAATAATAATAATGTAATATTATTATAAGTACATAATGCAAATTCATAATAGTTAACATTAATTCTATTGGTTAATAAACAAATGTTATTTTGGATAATTCAGTGAATTAAACACTTCACAAATGAAATGCATGTTATCTTATTTTCATATTTTCTGATGGATCACTTGACATGCCTGCACTGCAAACTTGGCAGGACATTGGAAATGCAAGTTGCACAGAATTTAAACACTTCAGCTTTCAAAATTAAAATGATCATAGTAGGGCTGTCAAATCGATTAATCGTGATGTGAT
>NW_015555949.1:595299-595615 GCF_001515605.1 Sinocyclocheilus anshuiensis | reverse complement strand
AGATAGAGAGTGCTAGAGTTAGAGGGTCAAATAAAGATGGAAGAGATGTGTTTTTAGTCGTTTCTTGAAGATTGCTAAGGACTCATCTGCTTGGATTGAGTTGGGCAGGTCATTCCACCAGGAGGGAACAGTTAATTTTAAAATTCCATAAAAGTGATACTTTTGTGAAAAGCACAATAAAGTGACATTCACTTGCAGAACGCAAGCTTCTAGAGGGCACATAATCTGAAGTAATGAATATAGGTAAAGGGGTGCAGAGCCAGTGGTGGTTTTGTAGGCAAACATCAATGCCTTGAATTTTATGCGAGCAGCTACT
>NW_015555949.1:590520-594514 GCF_001515605.1 Sinocyclocheilus anshuiensis | reverse complement strand
TAAAGGTTTGATAGAACTGGCTGGAAGACCTGCCAAGAGAGCATTGCAATAGTCCAGCCTGGGCAGAACAAGAGCTTGAACAAGGAGTTGTGAAGCATGTTCCGACAGAAAGGGCCTGATCTTCTTGATGTTGAATAAAGCAAATCTGCAGGACCGGACAGTTTTAGCAATGTGGTCTGAGAAAGTCAGCTGAACATCAATCATAACTCCAAGGTTTCTGGCTATTTTTGAAGGAGTTATGGTTGATGTGCCTAACTGGATGGTGAAATTGTGATGAAACGATGGGTTTGCTGGAACCACAAGCAGTTCTGTCTTGGCAAGGTTGAGTTGAAAGTGATGGTCCTTCATCCAGCAAGAAATGTCTGTTAGACAAGCTGAGATGCGAGCAGCTATCGTCGGATCATCAGGATGGAATGAGAGGTAGAGTTGAGTGTCATTAGCATAGCAGTGGTATGAAAAGCCATGTTTCTGAATGACAGAACCTAATGATGCCATGTAGACAGAAGAGAAGTGGTCCAAGAACTGAGCCCTGCGGCACCCCAGTAGTTAGATGTTGCGACTTGATAATATAAAATGTCATTTTATAAAATAATTTCAAAAGCTTCCAAACATTCAGTAATCCAGCTTCACTATGGGTTTTCCATTACCCACTCCATGCTTACTAATGAGATAAATCTTAAATGTTTTATTTATTTTTTTATAGCAAGAAAATAGAGAGTCCTCAAAAATTCTGGATTCTGCATGGCCAATTAAACAAATAACCAGAACGGTTCTATAAACCTCATACTGCCCAGTCCTTGCACCGTAACACTTTTTGTAAGGGTCTGCATTTGTTACTTAATACTGAAATGTCATTTTTATGCTATTTATAATTCTTTCCCTGTAACCTATATTCTATATTATTCTCTTGTCGCTAAATTCATTCTCCAGTTTTCATTCCATCTTCTCTTTCATCTCATCTCATTCCTTATCTCCATTTCTCTTGCTTTTTCTATTCCTCTCTCTCATTTGTGCCATTCTTTTGTTCATTATTTCTTTCTTTCTTTCATTTTTCTTTCTCTATCAGGGAGGGATGTTAGATCGATATTGTGTTTAACATCACCTTTTAGCTGCACGCAGCCTCCAACTAACAAGTCTCGCACGGGTGACCTTTGACCCTTGCGATCGATGCTGGCTCAGGGCCCTCATGGGTGTGCTGCCACGGAATCGGGGACACTGATAGGACTACAGAACACTGCGGTCTGACTTCCGCCACAGTTGAAAAGGGTGAACTGGAGTCATCAGGAATGACAGCCTGAAAGAGACATAAACAGCATTAGGAAGAGGGCTGCTTCTAAGACACAATATTCAAATTATTTTGTATTATTGTCTGGGATAACACATTAGTAATAATGTATTGTTCACTCAATAATAATAATAATAATAATAATAATTAATCTTTTATTATTTACCCATATCTTTCTTTCTTTTTTTTTTTGTGGTACAGAAAAGGAGATATTTAGAGAAGGTTGAAGCTGCTCTTTTGAAATAATGAAAGTGAATGGTGACCAAGTCTGTTAAGCAAGATTTTCAGAGAATAATGACTTGTTGATCCTCAGAAAGGATATCGCATGGTTTCAGAACACTCAGAAAATATAGTGCACAAGTTATATGGACTACTTTAATGACCACTGCATTTTTTTTTTGTAGACCAATGTTATCATGTATTATGGTATGATTTACATCTATTGTATTTACATTTTCTATTACAAGTTCAAAAAGTATATGTATATGCATTTTTCTAGCAGTGTTATTCTAGTATTATTTACTATATTTTAATTAATATTTTGAATTTATTATTGTATTTGTATTTTTAATTTAAAATTCTAGTATTTTTTCTGTAAATAGTTTCTAATTTATATATATATATATATATATATATATGTGTGTGTGTGTGTGTGTGTGTGTGTGTTGGTGATGGTGTGATGAACACACTATTTGTGCAAACCACAGTCATCACTCTTACTTTTTTTTCCCTTTCTTCCACTTTCTATCAGCAGTTTTCACATCTATATTTAAAACATCAACTTATTTTTGAAGAAGCGTGCGTTTCCAACCTCGCCACATTATAAACCAATAAAATATAGATGCATATTTCAAACATCACACTAATCTGCATCAGCATCAAAACACATCTAGTTATTAAAGCTTCCCTCTCTCATACTGTAGCTTCAGCTAATACAGAGCTCTTTTTTTTAATGTCATTGCCTTTATTAAAATTACAGAAACCGTTTACCTTGCATAAACATACATGCAATAACATTCCAACATGTTCAATTAAAACTAAATGGCAAAACTGAGAAATATATGAACATGAATGAATTACAACAATGGCAGCTGGCATACATACAGTAGTCTGTATATGTGTGTATTCCTGAGCTAATATAGCAGTTTATTGAAGTAGGCACCAACCAAAGTGATTGTACTTCAAACGCCCATTTCCATTTGTGTCCTCTTGGGTTTGACCCCGCCTACACAGGGCCTATTGACTGACAGCTATATCAGCCATTAAGCAGCCAGAGGTCCAATAGGCCTAGCAATAACTGTGGTTACAGGTCCTATAATAGAAACCGTGTTTATGTGTCACGATGCACACAGACACGAGGAACGAGGAGACGCTACATTAACGTCCTTCGGGCTTGCCACACTAACGTCCTTCGGGCTTGCCACATTAACGTTCTTCCGGCTTGCCACATTAACTGCCGGCTGACTTGGGGAAGCCGCAGACGGCAGCGGGCTGGATCTGGCTCGGGACCAGACACTCCCCAGACACCGGAAAACTCCTTCCCTCTCGTAGAAGGGGAGATCGAGGCGAGCTAGGGCGGCGACGCGAGCAGCAATTTCCATCGCCGTGGGGGGGGAAAAACCAGGAAACAAAAAAACTTCTCAAAAAAGGGGAAAAAACAAACGCGAGGAGAAGTCGCCGCTCACTTTCAGTTTTGGTCCGCTGTTCTGTCACGATGCACACACACGAGGAACGAGGAGACGCTGGAGAATACTTTACCAAGACTTTATTTTCAGGAACCAAGGGAGACGAACTCAGGAAGACATTTAACAGCGGACAGAGAACTAAGGACTGGGAACACTTTAAATACACACAGGAGGAGGGGATGACGAGACACACCTGGGAGCAATGAAACATCAAGGGAAACACCTGGGACAAATTAACTTAACTAATCAGGGGAGGAACAGGAAACTAACCAAATAAGGGCATGGGAAGGCACATGGGGAGCAGGACACACACAAAACATGGAACAGAGTCTGACATTATGGGCTACACACTCAAAAACCTTCAGTCTTGGGAAAGCCAATTGGGCAACCCACATCAACGGCAATTACAGCTCTCACTGAACACAATATAGAGTCCGCCATATCCAAGCTTTAGTCCCTGACTTTTTTTTTCCCTGAATTTTTTTTTTTTTTAAACACCAAATGAGAAGTTAGCCGAGGTTTGAGCCAGGTCCTGTGATTTTTGGAGCAGTAATTGTTTGAAAGTAGAGGGCTCTCATAGTGGGAAGCTAATGGTAGCTAATGGTGCCTCATACCTACATCTTGTCCATTTGAATAGCCTAGTGAACCCCTCATTTACACACTAACCACAAAACTCTCCACAAAAGCACTTTTCACATGTGCTACACGCAATCAGGCAACAACAATTACTTGCAAGTTTGCAGATTTGTATGCTTCTGTGTGACAGCGAAAAACTGTGTTTTATAGTTTCGAGAACAAGTGAGAGACATATCTCTTTCTTAAGTTCATCCTCTTTGAAGCACCCCTAAATGTTGCCACAATGTTGGTCTACTTGGTATATTTTTTAATGTATTCAAAAATATATAAAAAAAAAAGATTAATACATAAAATAATTTGAATACAGATCCTAAATAAAGTTTTAATATCTGAATATATATATTTGTTTTTATAATTTTTTTTGGGGGGGGGGGGGCAAATATATGGG
>NW_015555949.1:578854-590469 GCF_001515605.1 Sinocyclocheilus anshuiensis | reverse complement strand
TTTTTTTGGGGGGGGGGCAAATATATGGGGGTGTGTGGATATTACAATAACGGCATATTTTTAAATGACATTTTGTTGTTGTTTTGGTTTATTATTTCTAAGTGGCAAACATAGGTCAGGTTGTGCAATGTCATGCTCTGCAACAGCTTAAAAATAAAGACATATATTTTATAACTTTTTTAAATAACATTAATTGCTGTTGTTGATATTTTTATTATTTTATATCATTATTATTATTGTTGTTGTTATTATTTACCCTGATAATAATACTACTAATAATAATAATAGAACAATAAATAAACATTTTAACAAAAAATACACTAAACTTTTTACAACAACAACAACAATAATATACTTTAAAAATCAATCAATCAATCAATTTATCTATCAATCAATCCATCCATCCATCGATTATCAGTAAGCTATTAGAGATGCATGCCATGTGTTTTCATTGTGATTGTAGACTGGACAATTTAGTTTGGATGTGTTTTGTGTATTGTTGATGAAGAATAACATTTAAGCTTGGCAGAAAATACTTCTCATTCGGCCAGTTTATCAGGCAGCAGGCTTGTGCAGCATAATGGGACATTTCCCATCATTCACAAGAATGACAAAATAAAAAAAGCATCAATTACACACCTAATGCACATCCTTTTCTCTTCATTTTTGCATTAGTCTAAAAAAAAAAAAAAAAGCTACATGTCTTTGTCAGCAAATGGGGAAAAAAATACAAAAGAAATGTGAAATTGCTGAACACATACATTTTATTCCTACCAAAATCACTTAACACATACATCACATTGTAATTATGACTTCCGAACTCATAAGTAGGGACTTCCCACCATGATTTGAGAACAGAATAGATCCTTATTCATATAATTTTATTGCACACCAGAAGAATGTACTTCACCAGAGGGAAATTACACACTTTTGATTATGTAGTAAGACAGTGAGCCAATATTAAGACAAACTACTATCATAAAATTGTGTCTTAATACCAAAGACAAAATCCTTGTTGCAAGTGTCAAGTGATAGCATGTTAGCATTAGCATCTTGCTACAAGTAATATTATATATGTGTGTGTGTGGATGGATAGTTGATGTCACATCATGCTTTGCACTGAATTGTGCTTTAAGATGGCCATGTCTGATCGACCTTCTCACAAGTGCCCATTGTGTAGAAACACTCGTAAGTTTGTGTGTGTTTAAGTGTTCAAATCAACAGTGCAAGTGTGTGACTATGTCAACGTTCTATTTCGAGCCTGATCCCCTATGATACATAGCAAACAACAAACTCTGTAGCAGGCGACTTTACCAAAGGGAATGACTTGTTTGGAAGAGGCTTTTAAGAAGAGAGAAGGAATCGATTTCAGAAGAACAGCACCTCTTCAGTTCTGTTTTCTTTTATATATTTAAGAAAAATATGTTTTGTTTATATATAAAATAAATATATATAATATATATATTTTTATATATTGTAATATATAATTTATACTTGAATATATATATATATATATATATATATATAAATATAAAAAAGACTGGAGTAATGGCTGCTAAAAATGTAGTTTTGTCATTGCAGGAATAAATTACATTTTAAAATATATTAAACCAGAAAATAGTTATTTTAAATTGCAATAATATCTCATAGTATTACTGGACTTTACCAAAGGGAATGACTTGTTTGGAAGAGGCTTTTAAGAAGAGAGAAGGAATCGATTTCAGAAGAACAGCACCTCTTCAGTTCTGTTTTCTTAGGTTGTACAAATATCTTAGGTTGTGGATTTGTGGCAAACAAGCAGCTGACAGAACCGCAAATGGAAAAGATTGGCCATTTCAACAGCTGCCATACACACAACCGTCTCACAGTATGAAGGCAGAAATATATGACAGAAAACATGCTTTCTGGGTCACCATTAATATCAATCTGAATAATACTACAAAACTAACAGATTTCACCTGGGAACAGAATACTTTTAGTGTTTCATTTCCAATCAATGCAATGTCAAATAATGCAAAAAGCTAGAAAATATTATTTAATTTTGTGCATTTGGAAAACAAAATGCTAATATATATTTAAGAAAAATATGTTTTGTTTATATATAAAATAAATATATATAATATATATATTTTTATATATTGTAATATATAATTTATACTTGAATATATATATATATATATATATATATATAAATATAAAAAAGACTGGAGTAATGGCTGCTAAAAATGTAGTTTTGTCATTGCAGGAATAAATTACATTTTAAAATATATTAAACCAGAAAATAGTTATTTTAAATTGCAATAATATCTCATAGTATTACTGTTTTTACTGTATTTTTTTGATCAAATAAATGCAGCCTTGGTGAGCATAAGCATATAAAAAAATAAATTAAAAAAATCTCACTGAACACAAGCTTTTGAACAATGTTGTATAAATTGTACACTGGTGGACATTGTTTTTAGACTATTAGGAATGTGAAAATATTTAGTAAAGTTATTCGATTACAGTCTTAAAGGCCAAAAGCACCCATAAGAAAAGGAGCACCCATTAATGAAAGGAGAGAGTTGAAAGACAATGATTCAAAGAGTGAGGAAGATAAAAATGAAAAAAGAAGAAGAGTAATGTGAGAGTGACAGCTGAAAAGGATGGAGTGAGAAAAATCGAGAGAAGCTGATAATTAAAAATGGCACCCCAATTCAACATGGCTGCCATCCAGAGCCCGGTCAAAGCAGGTGCCACCTGTGAGCAAGATACAGGACGTACAGACTAATATGGGCTCTTAGCCACAAGAACTGTGAGGTTATAGGTCAAAAGCAACACATTCGACACACGTATACATTTGAATTGACACAGAAACTGATAAGCAAAGTGAAAGCACTCTCATATGAATTCAACCTGCCTAAGTCCTTAACCAAATTAAATGTGTGTTGTTATTTCAGGAGAATATTGAGGTCACACTCTCTTTGCACTTAATGCACAGGGGACTCGCTGGTGTTGTGCACCACCATTGTGATCTGATATGAAATGTGTGAGACCTGTGGGAATTGCTTAAAATGGCGCTTTAGTGTGTGTGTGTGTGTGTGTGTGTGTGTGTGTGTGTGTGTGTGTGTGTGTGTTTGTTCAGTGTGTAGGAGGACGCTGATGGGCGGAGGGTCAATAAAGGAACGGAGATCAAAGTGTCACATGGAAAAGAATAGCACCACTGAAAAATAGAGAGCTACAGGAAGAAATAGGGTGGAATGGATGGATTTGTGGATGGATGCAGACACGGAGAGATCGTGAAGAGGCTTGATTGAAAAGAAAACAAGGGAAAACTGGAAAGAAGCTAACGGAAATAAAAACATGATGATGAAAAATGTAGAAATTAATTGTTCCTTAAAAGCAACAGTAGCAAAACAACTACCACAACGGTGACCATCAAAAGGAAGTCTGCTTCATGGTAGTGAAGTATTTTTAACCATTTTGTCACAGGCACACTAAATCAGACCACACAAACAGGTCTTCAGATCTCTTTAGCTCCATATATTGTTCAAGTGAACTCAGAAGTTGCTCTGTGTGTCATGTAGCAGGATGCTTCTGGTTAATTCCTGTTGTTTTTCTTGGGGGGAAAAAAAACGCTTCTGGTTACTTCCTGTTGTTTTTCTTGAGAGAAAAAAAAATGCTGATAAAAGTATTGATAGCCAA
Source organism: Sinocyclocheilus anshuiensis (assembly GCF_001515605.1). NCBI lineage: Eukaryota > Metazoa > Chordata > Actinopteri > Cypriniformes > Cyprinidae > Sinocyclocheilus > Sinocyclocheilus anshuiensis. The sequence goes on along the minus strand of NW_015555949.1, from coordinate 586,785 downwards.
CTATGTTCACAAGTTCCACTGTTCAACGATTTGGTGTTCCCCAAAACCACAGTTCAAACAAACATTCGCAAACAGCACCGCAAATTTATGTTGATGGTAGGGATGTAACGATTACCGGTTTGACGATAAATCATGATAAAATTCCCGACGGTTAGTATTACCGTTTCATATTTTAATTATCATTAAAACCGTATTAGATTACCGCGATTTGAACACCTCACGATAAATAAATACTGTCCAGCATAAAGCACAGTTTTAATTAAGGAACAGTCTCATATGCGCACAGCACGCAGAGTAGTTTCGTTTTGAGTGAAAACAGGGCGGAAAAGCAAGGAGGTTTTAAAAGAGTGCTAATGGAATTATACAAATTAATATATTAATGAATTAGTTATATGAATGTACCTCTGAAGGTTCTGACTGTCTTCAGAAACGATTCGATGGCATTTTGTTTTCATCTTCACTCCATGTAATACCTAAAGGAAGTGTTTTTTGCAATACTGCTTTGTCCACGGAGTTTACGGGAAACGGCTTTACAATAAGCGCCACCTGCTGTCAGTGAGTGGATTTACAGAGACTTATATTAAAGGGGTCAAAACACATTTCATTACACCAAATACACAAAATAATGTTCTTTTTAGCAGCATCATATGACCCCTTTAACATTCAGCCTGTGTACAGTTTTTGTCTGGCCAAAAACGTACCGAATTTGCCCTTCCTGGGCGGAACTGGGGATCGGGAGCCATTCCTAGGCTCGACAGGGGATCGGGAGCCATAAGGACCCTCCCCGGACAACTGCGCTCGTGTGGTGGCGTTAAGTCCAACTTGATAGAATGAGCAGAGGCAGTTGTCCGGGTAGTGCGTGAGGTGAGCCAGGGACAGAAAGTCGTTTGTGTGGTCCTCAAGAGAGCGTTCCCCCTGCTCCAGCAGGAGGATTTGGAAGGCAGGGTAATCCGTAACATGAAAATAAAAACTTACAAAAACTGGAAAAACAAACGAGGGGAAAGACGCCGCTATACTTTACTTAAGGTCAGTTATTCTGTCACGACACGGTGTGTGGAGGGTAGGGTGGATAATTAGTGGCAGACAGGTGAGCACAATGAGGGTAATTAACTAATGATTAGTACGGGCTAAACCAACAAAAGGGGAAGAAACCACAATAAACAGTCCATAGGGGCGTTACACATATATGGCCGGCCTGTATGAGCGGGCATATACAAACAGAAACATGATTGCATTTTTTTTACTTTAGCAGGTGGCTATTACACACGGCTGCATGAGAATTTCACAGCACCCTCGCAGGTCGCAGGACGCGACAGGATTATAAAAGCATTATGATCGCATAAGGTAGTGTACGTATCACGCCACCTAAACAACCTAGTTGAGACACGCCAGAGAGGGGCGTGGCTTCAAGCAACTTAGTCATCCAGCGTGCTGTTATCTCCCAAAAAATAATATAGAATAGTCAAAATAGCAGGGATATCTTGGGGTATCTTAATATAAGGGATATCTTACCCACTGGGTCCTCATGTCTGCTGACACACCCATTCACAAACACTTTCCACTTCAAAGTACATAGGCGCCTCATCGAAGGGGCTCTAGCCTCTGTTATCGTATGCAGCATGTGCTGTGAAATGGTCAGCTGGTTCACTCCACGCTGACTTGCCATACATGCAGGTCCCACAGCTCCGGCTTAGGGTGCCAGATGGTGTGGCACTATTTTGACTGGATGGAATGCATATTTCCACCCCTTGGGCCAGTGGCCTGACAGCATGTCCCCTTCCAAGGGGGCGGTTTTTAGCAAGAAGAATAACAGGCAGTTGGCATTCTCCTCTGAATCGAAGAGCTTGGTTTCCACTTTGCCAAAGAGGCTCCATATCATCTTCATTGTTTGAGGATGCAGTCTCCACTCTCCGTGTATAATGCCCTCCCAGGACGGCATGTCCGTGCCACAATTCAAACTGCCTGGTACATTCACTGCTTGAATCGAGAGCAGTGTTTGACCCACCCAAACGAGCAGGCGCCGTGCCAAGTTTTGCAGGGCACGTGAGTAAACTTTTTCCTGGTGACTGATGTACGCCACCACCATTGTATGTTCCTGGAGACCTAAGCTAACAGCTTCAATTTCCAGGCAGTTTATATGCTGGCATTTCTGGTTGCTCATCCACATACCAAAGTTGGTCTGCCATCGCAGAGGGCTCCCCAGCCTGACCGTGGTATCCACTATTCGTCTGACCACTCTGCCCATAGCGGCGCCCTGTTCGAACATAACTATGCTGGACCAAGGTGTCAGTGCTTTGAGACATGAGCGCACTCTGAGAAGGTGCTCTGTCCCTGCTCTGTCCCTGCTCTCCACGCTTGCTGTGGGACACGACTCTGTCACCACAGTTTCAGTGGCCTGATATGTAGCAAGTCCCCGTGGAAGACAGAGGCTACAGCTGCCATCAGTCCTAGCAATTTCTGAAACATTTTCAGGGGACCGCTCTGCCCTGCACAAAAAAGGCCAGTGTATCGTGAATAGACTGAACTCTCTGTGCTGATGAGCATAAGCATAGTGCGTGAGTCTAAAACCATCTCCAGGAATGTAATAGACTGGCAGGGCTGAAGCATGCTCTTTTGCATGTTCACAGACAGGCCTAGGCATGTTAAATGGGCGAGGAGCTTGTCTTTGTGGTCCTCGAGCACACTCCTCGACTTTTCCCTTTTCTTTTTAGAATGATGATGAGCCAGTCATCGAGGTAATTCAGCACATTCATGCCGCTGAGTCTCAGGCAATGCACGTGAATGTGTGGGGGGCTAGAGCCAGCCCGAACGATAACACTTTGAATTGGTATGCAACACCTTCAAATGTAAATCGTAGGAAGCGCCTGAGATGAGGGGCTATCTGAATATGAAAATAAGCATCTTTCAGATCCACCGCTATGAAGCAGTCCTTGGGTCATATGTGCGCGAGGATCTGCTTCACTGTAATCATTTTGAACGAGCGTTTCACCAGCGTTTTGTTTAGCGGTCATAAATCCAATATTGGGTGCTTGTCCCCGTCCTTTTTCGGTACGAGGAAGTAGTGGCTGTATAGCCAGCTCTCGCTCTGCTCCTTGGGTACTATCTGTAATGCTTGGCTAAGAGAGAGGAGATTTCTGCTCCTAACAGCAGAGCACTCTGTTCTGACACTTCTGAAATAATCACGCCGCTGAAACGGGGAAGTCTGTGAGCGAATTGAAGTGTATAGTCACACTTTATAGTGTTGAACACCGAATCCAACTCCGCTGGGAGTTCTGCCCAAGCACTCAGGTGGCGTGATAAAGGGGAAAGCAGTATTTGCGTTGAGGGCTGCGTGCCAGTGAAACATCGCTGCCTAAGTTAATGACAGGTGACGGGTCCGTGGCTTGCTGCACGGGGGCACACACCTGACAGCTCAAGTTGAGCTGAGTCTCTGCTCTGCCAAATGTCTCCTGGGAGAGAGGTTTCGCTTATATCATGGGCAATTCATGGCTGACCGCTGCACTGAGACAGGAGGCTGCTTGTGCCCCGTGAGTTAATGAGTTGCCAAAGTGCACCTGAGCACTGTACATGGCTGACCACTGCTCCAAGGCTGGGGCCGCTTATAACAGGTGAACGAGTGAGCGACTGGACGGCTGACCACTGCACTGAGACAGGGGGCTGCGCTACGTAAGGCAGACCGAGCAATAAACTGCTCTGTGCTCTGTACTCAGCTGATCGCTGTGCTGAGGCAGGGGACTGCTTACATTGTGTGAGTGAATGCGCGATTGGAATGTTTCTATGCTTAGTTCATGGGCGGTCGCTGCTCGAAAGCAGGGGACTCCTTGTATCACGTAAATAAGTGTGACTGGACTTTCTCTACTCTGTTAATAGCTGACCGCCGCTCTGAGGCAAGGGGTTGCTTGTATCTAGTGAACAAGTGCATGATTGGAATTTTCCTGTGTCCCGTACATGGCTAGCCACTGCTCTAAGGCAGGGGCGGCTTACATCATGTGAGTGAGTGAGCGACTGGAATTTCCCGAGGTCTGCATACGGCTAACCGCTGCTTTGAGGTAAGGGGCTGCCGCTATCGTGTGAATGAGTAAGCGATTGCGACTTCCCTTTGTTCTGTACACGGTTGGCCACTGCTTAGAGGCAAGGGGCTACTGATATCCTGTGAATTAGTGAGCAATGGGAACTCCTCCATGCTTTGCACACAGCTGGTCGCTGCTTTGAGGTGAACAAGGGGGATGTGTGAATTGACACATCGCAAGCCCATCACCTAAACTTTCTGTCCCAAGCTTTCTGTCCCATGCCTTCCGTCTCCGCAGCTCAGCGACAGAGATGAAGAAGTGAACGGACAGCTTATCCGTACAATATGAAGATTTTATACTCACTGGAACGCTGCAGGGGATGGCAATCTGTGCACCTTCCATTAAAGAGCGAACCTTCAACTGTAAGCGATAAGCGATGGGTTTCCCCATATGTAATGTCGAGAGACCGACTTGATAAGGGAACTGCCATTGTCTAGCTACTTAGTTTCTACAACGATGCATTCTGGTGGTTATTAAGCGAGTTACGTCATTGCACAGGAAATGCACCCCTAGACAATAACGATTTAATCAACCAATAGTTTGCAAAATGGATACTGAATGTAGGGTATCAGACCCAATCAGACAATTTTAGATTCGATCAAGAATCAAATAAAGCCTTATTTATATTGAAAAGAGAAGTATCTTGTGTTTGTGCTTACAACTTAATGTCTTAAACTGCCGATCTTGTTACTGTGCTAATTAATAGTGTTTTCACTATACTTTGGATATTAATATCCATTGCAGAGTTGATGTTATACGGCTCGTTCAATGAATCGCTGGCCGTCTCAGTGATCAGCCATAAAACAGTGATTCTGTCCAAATTCCCTATAAAATCTTAAATGATTCCCTTTGAGCTAAATTGACCTGTTTACCTTACATGAATGAAAACAAAAATAACACTCCAAATAAAATAGTGCTGACATGTATTAATAATATATGAATTATACCTTCATAATTTCATGTTAGTTAATAGTGCATTAACTAATATTAACAAATACAACTTTAACATTTAAGAATTTTAGTAAATTAATAGTAGCCTATTAGATGTTGAAATTAACAATCTAACAATGAACAATTGGCTAGCATTTATTAACACTGAAATTAGATACTCTCACACTTTATTTGGTTCTATTTTAGAACTAGTGATGATTAATTAAAATTAAAAGAACAAAATCTGTTTTACTGTGACCTGCTGGCTAATACATGCAATAAAAGCGACCAGCTAAACTAATGCAAATAGATGGTAACACTTGTGATATTAAAAATTTGGATCAGACTATTTTTGTGACATTGTTTTAACCGCTATTACTAATGTGAGCGTCCTCTCAGCCTCAAGGGTAAACATACTGTTGTCCTTTCTCCACTAATGCAGCATCTAGTCAACAAATGAATTACGTTAAAATGGCATTAAAAGCCATACAATAGTGTACTGTATACATACGGTTTCGTTGTCGATGTTTTAAATTGGCATCTGAAAGTGTCCTGCTTTGTGCGGCGCACAATTTCACGTGTCAAAACAAACAGCATGAGATGTTGGTGGTTCCGCCTCTAGAGGCTGCTCTAGTACGGTATAATGACAGCAGACCCTTCAAGCGCTCCAGCAACAGATACAAACAGGCGTCCTGACATTTCATCCTATCCATCAGATTGTCCTACCAGGGCTTACTGCACATGCACACATCAATACTGCGTCATTTTTCTCATGTCATTTATTTAAAAGAAAACTGAAATATAAAATAAAATATAAATATTATATTAAAAAGACACTTTAAACAAACATTATAAATGTTGCCTTGACAACTAAAATAAAGTTTAAAATAAAGTCCAAAATAAGTCTAAGTTGAAGCACAAAAAAAAAAAAAAACTAAATAGTAATAATAATTATTATTTTTTTTAAATAAATAAATGGTCTGGCTGATATCAGTAATACTTAATACGTAATATTTACAAGCACAAAACGTATGCATTAACGTAAATGCATTTTTATCATTTTATTAATAAGCGATTTAGATTTTTAGACCCCTTAACCTATTCCCAAACCTAAACCTACCCATTTTACAGCGAATATGCATTTTTATAATTGTATTAATACGCAATTTAGATTTTTAGACCCCTTAACCTACCCACAAACCTTAACCTACCCATTTTATAGCGAATATAAAAGGATATAAAATGCAATTGACCGAAATATGCAGGACAATAACCATTTTTGTAACAATATAGCATTAAAATATTTGTATAGTCGCTAATCCCACTCCTACCTATAAATCGAAACATTTCTGTACAGTATAAGAAAAACATGACAGACAGATAAATGCAATTACAATCATTTATTTATTGCAAAAATGTCAAAAGTAGTACCAAAAGTAATCCAAATAATGATGTGTTGCACCTGCAGTCCTCTCTGGCGGAATACAGTAGGTTTGTGAGATCCAGAGCAGAATTTATGTTGTCAATCGGTGAAAATATTATCTAGATAATTTTCCCGATCCACTCCGTGAACTCGTGAAGGCGAGCGCGCATCATTCAAACACACCTCACCAGAAACACGGCATGTCGAAATCTGTGACGAATGCGGGTGAGAGCCAACGAGCCTTCGATTATCCTGCCATAAAACCTGTCGTCAGTCGAGCGAGCGCGTCAGTCCAAGTAAATGTTAAACGATTGCAGAAATGTTATTTATTTTAAGGTTTAAACTAAAGTCGTGTTTAACATTATGTAGGCATATTCTTGGAAACAAGCTGGCAGCAGAAATCACACAACAAAACGAAATGTTATCATTTCATAAGTAAACAATTTAATAATGCAATTGAAAACAAGGTAATTCATAAAACAACTAAAAACTAATAATAAAATTCATGCCGCGACTTCAATATTCATAAGGATTCATTTTTAGTTGTCGTCAATACGTCAGTTTTGTATGTTTAAATGCTGAAAATACGTATAAGTATTTTAAGTAAATAAGTATTTGTACGTTTAGATCAGGGTTCCTCAATAGGTGGCCCGCGGGCCACATCCGGTCTGCATAGAACTCGTTATAATCTTGGATGCCGCGCCACGACAAATCCCCGACAGTAAACTGCTGACTCATTCTATTTATAAAGTACTGACACAACGTTCAAATGATTTGCAATGTCCAGTGTAGATACGATGTGACAGCAAAAACATGGTGAGTGTGTAGAAAAGAAAAGTGGACACGGAAAATTGATGATTCAAATGTGAATGGACTGAACAGTTTTGAGTGAGTGAGTGAGTGAGTGACTGCTATCTTTGTTAAGGAATACACGTGTTGGTTCGCAGTTTTAACGTACAAGTTTGCTTTAATTTATTTTCAAGATCTGAGGTAAAATATCTATTGTTGCTTTCACTATGGCTATAAAGATAACGCAAAATAATATTCAAACTCACATTAGACACTTTTAACATTGAATAAAGCACATAATCATTACCTGAGATTATCACTGTCGTATTTTGTATGTTGTTCCTGCCACGACGTCGCAGAAAATAAAAACAATTCCTAAAATAGAATCCCATGTTGCTTATTGTCAGGTGTCGCTGTCGCGGGTGGTTAGGACAAAAACTACAAGGAAAAGCTACTTTTTATCGTGTCGTGTCTGGTTGGGACACACGGTGTTACAGTTTGATCCCCCCAAAAAAATCTAAGCATAAAAATATTAATACTGACAAATCTAATAATTGAATATGCAATTAGGGAAAGTGGAGAGAAGAGAGTCTGGGAAAGAGCAGGAACAGTTGATTTGCATGGCAGACATGAATATCCAGATTTTTTGTTTGTTCATTTGTTTTTAATATTCATGGACAGTAACGGAGTAGTTTTACTTCGTTACTGTACTTAAGTAC
>NW_015555949.1:578339-578798 GCF_001515605.1 Sinocyclocheilus anshuiensis | reverse complement strand
CACCGTGTTACAGTTTGATCCCCCCAAACAAATCTAAGTATAAAAATATTAATATTGACAAATCTAATAATTGAATCTGCAATTAGGGAAAGTGGAGAGAAGAGATCCAGTCTGGGAAAGAGCAGGAACAGTTGATTTTTTTTGTTTGTTCATTTGTTTTTAATATTCAACAGGCAAAGTTCTTCTGTATCTAAATGCAAAAATGTTCATAATTGTTTGAATTAAACAGACTACTGGGGAAAAAATCTGAATATTCATCTTGTCGACATCTTGTGATTATTTTAACAAAAGCAACAATAATATAATTGTAATAGTAACAATTAATTATATATGTGTGTGTATGTATGTATGTATGTATATGTGTGTGTATATATGTGTGTCAATATTCATATGTTTTAAAAGTATCGATTTGGCACCGGTATCGAGAAAAAAAACTAAAAAACAATATCCAACTAGGGT
>NW_015555949.1:574799-578202 GCF_001515605.1 Sinocyclocheilus anshuiensis | reverse complement strand
CACCGTGTTACAGTTTGATCCCCCCAAACAAATCTAAGTATAAAAATATTAATATTGACAAATCTAATAATTGAATCTGCAATTAGGGAAAGTGGAGAGAAGAGATCCAGTCTGGGAAAGAGCAGGAACAGTTGATTTTTTTTGTTTGTTCATTTGTTTTTAATATTCAACAGGAAAAGTTCTTCTGTATCTAAATGCAAAAATGTTCATAATTGATGTAGGTCAGTGGCCCTTGGCTTGGTATTGTTGGCAGAATTTGGCCCTCGGTGAAAACTAATTGAGGAACCCTAGTTTAGATGCTGAAAATACGTAAGTATTTTACGTTTTAGTGCCTGTAAAAACTTAAGTAAATGTATGTTTTATAGAACCACATTTTACGTAAAATACATACAAATTATCATGAGATCACGTTGGACATATCTGGTCAATTACTGGTCATATTTTAGTCAATTATTTTATTTAGGTAATGTAACAATAGAGGATATGACAAGAGGACAAGGAATTATTGCAAAGAGACAAAGGGTACTTCACAGAACAATCTGAAAAATCCACATCATCAGCAACCACAAATGTTTAATAAGATATTCATTGTTCTTCAAATTTATTTTAGAATAATATCTGGCACCTCATAAAACCATCACAGCAAGAATTAATCTCATCGCATAGAAAATAAAAGACAAAAAGACAACACAATCACACAGCAGTCTCTCATCGGCACTCAACATTCTTTTCTTCAGCTTTTGCGTTTTCCAGGGATTTCTGTATTAGCATTAATATGATCTTTCTGAAGGTTTTCATAATCCCCGTCCTGATTACACTTCATAAACACACTGTGTGGCTATTTAATAAAATGTAAAATGTGTGAGTGGAACCGCACTCATGAATATTCGTGTGGGTTAAATCTTATTTATTCACTCTGCCTGCACAACATCACAATAAAAGTGGAGTAAATAAAAATACAATTAATACAGAAGCAAAAAAGACTGCCTATATTAAAAATCTAATATGTGAGGCTATAAATAGCACATACATAAATGGCACCCAATGTATAATGTAAATACATATATTTAATTAGCAATATTATATCATGTTAAATAGTACCTCTTAATAATAATTAAATACATTAGTTGACTTTGGACACATTAAGCTGTCGTTTATCAAAGGCAGTTTTTTTTTTCCAATTTAAATGCATACCTACACACACACACACACACACACACACACACTCAAGGCAAGACAGAAGATGGAAATTGCACTAATGAGGTTTCATGTTTCTCCTTCACAAAAACAAAAGAACTAAAGAGCGGGTATCCATCCACTTCATTTATTTATTCATCCGTTTGTTTATTTATTCATGCAGTTGGTCCACTTATCTCACTCATTGCTGAGATTTTCAACTTGTAGATCATCGAGCAACCAGATGGTTGAAGATTTAATTAACTTCAAAAGCAGTCACTAAACAGGAAGACTTGTCATTATCTCTCTTCTACACATACAAAACTCTGCTATAGTCTTATATCTACCAAAAAAATTAAAAATAAAAAGTTACCAAGCAATGTACCAACCTGAAACTCATCCACTCAGAATTCAGAGTCAGACATATCCATTTAATAAAATTAATTTTATCAACAGAAAATTAAACATGCATTTATTTATTATTATTATTATATTATTTATTAAGTAGTATTATTGTGTCATTATTATTATTACTGTTGTTGTTGTTAATTGAATGCATTGTTAATAAATATACAATTAAACTGCTGAACTATTAAACTTACTCACTCAAAAATTTGATTGATTGATTTTTTTGTATTTTTTATTGATTGATTGATTAAAAAAATGTCTTCATGCAATTGCAAAAATATAGTGGGATCCCTGCAGTCCGTTCCATTGCAGTGCACTGTTATTATTATAATTATTATTATTATTATCAAATTATTATTTTTTTTTTTTCAATGACCTTTGTGCCTATTTATATTTTTAAATGGTCCTGTGTTCTGATAATTTCATTTTTTAAAGTCATATATAAACACAAATTTGGATTTTTGTGGTATTCTGTATTATACAGTTTTGTCTTTCCATATAATACTATAAAAGCACGTTTAGATCGGGTCTTCATGGACTGCTGCCTAAATGAAATCTATGAAACCTCAAGGGTAATACTGCCTGTGTTCTATTACATCACTTTCTCTAAGTGATTAGGTTAATATGGATGTATTATATTAATTAGTAAAGACAAACAGAGGTGTGTTATATTACAAGCTGTTGAATTGCTAATTAGTTACGCAAACCCAGCAGGATAAATTATGCTAACTGCTCCAGATCTTCTTACAAGCTCCCCAAGGTAGATAGACGGAGTGGTTATATGTTTAAAGAGCTTAACGGAATGCAATCATTTTACATACGCCACTTCAACACACACATAAATACATAATTAACCTCTCTCTGCCATGCCACTCAATACGCCGACTAATGCTATCAGAAAAATCCACTGCAAGATGGCACTGTACTCACTCCCCGCAAACCACTGTTGACACACACAGTGCTGCCTGATCCCAAGTAAACACAACGGTGTGTTAAAGTGTGTGCGCATACGCAAGTGTCTATTGTCCATGATAGCCAATGGAAATCAAATCTGTCTGAAAGGGAACAAATGTCCTTCATGAAAAAAATAGAGGCTAAAGGATTATTAATACACGAACACAACAGACGCTTTATTCCAAATTATCTCTGAAGTCCTTGGAAATAGCAACATTCAAAATTCATACGAGTGGAAAATGTTAACAGATTGAAGAAAATGTGAATTAAAAAAAATCTAGCTATTTTGCTATGGTTGATAAAGAGTTTTTTTTTTCTTCATGTTGCCATATGTGTTACGGGTTGGTGAGGTACACACACACAAGGACGAAGGAGATATACAAAAGGTATTTTAATTCCGTGGGCTATACTCGGGATCAGGAGCCCTTCCTGGGCTTAACTGGGAATCAGGAGCCCACCGTGGGCTATACTCGGGATCAGGAGCCCTCTCTGGTCTTAACGGGGAAAGAGGAGCCCTCTGCCAAATTAACATAAACGAGAACCGACTCCGACTAAGGGAAAACTGAGAGTATTTGTAGGGGAGCAAACGAAATAACTAATGAGTTAATTAATCAAACACAGGTGAACGAAATGACAATTAGGAGCCAAAGTAAAACTAGGTCACAGGGGAACAGATAAACTGAAAACACAATGAAAACAGAACAAAAACTAAACATAACCCTAACATTACTCCCCCCTCCCAGAAGGCGTGTCCCGCGCCCTAACAGTACCATCGCGGAAGGGGGGGCGGGCTCTTGAGGGCGCTCTGGAGGAGCGGGCTATTGAGGGCGCTCTGGAGGAGCGGGCACTTGAGGGCGCTCTGGAG
>NW_015555949.1:560815-574645 GCF_001515605.1 Sinocyclocheilus anshuiensis | reverse complement strand
GCCGGGGCTGAACTGGGGATCAGGGTAGCGCTGACGTGGTGCTGGCACTGGAAGGTGCTCTGGAGGTGCAGGCACAGCAAAGCGCTTTCGAGGAGCGGGCACTTGAGGGTGCTCTGGAGGAGCGGGCACTTGAGGGCTGGACGGGACCAGCGGAGGCGAAGGAGGCTCAGAGAAGCATGTTAGAGCGGCTTCTGGGGTGAGGACGGGTGCCGAGAACCCCGGGGGCAGTGCCATGTCCATTATTGAGTGCCACATGAACATCCGGCGGGCTTGACTTCCGAGCGGCCGGCCATCTTGACTGCTGAGAGCCCGGCGCTCCTGGGCTGAAGACTCCGGCAGAGCTTCGGAGGACAACAGGGAATTTGGGGTTAGGGAGGTGGTAGGAGCCGTTGGAGTGGTATGTGGAGGTTCTCGGCGTGGGGTGAGCTGGGGAGACACGTCACATTCCTGCAGGAGTTGGATGACGAGGCTTGGGAAGTCTCATTACTTCCTCAACTTCCATATCAGAGCTATTTAGGAATAGTACGAGATTAATCAGTTCGATCAAAGGAAAATCACCCGTTGGGAGATCGCAGCGGATTATTTCGTCATCCAAGCCCAGCAGGAAGCACGCACCTAGAGCGGCGTCGTGCCAACTAACCCGGTTGGAGAGCTCGAGGAAACCCTCCACATATCGCTCCAACCTCCGACCATCTTGCCGCAAAACTAATGAGTTAATCAAACACAGGCAACTTCCATATCAGAGCTATTTAGGAATAGTACGAGATTAATCAGTTCGATCAAAGGAAAATCACCCGTTGGGAGATCGCAGCGGATTATTTCGTCATCCAAGCCCAGCAGGAAGCACGCACCTAGAGCGGCGTCGTGCCAACTAACCCGGTTGGAGAGCTCGAGGAAACCCTCCACATATCGCTCCAACCTCCGACCATCTTGCCGCAAAACTAATGAGTTAATCAAACACAGGTGAACGAAATGACAATCAGGAGCCAAAGTAAAACTAGGTCACAGGGGAACAGATAAACTGAAACACAATGAAAACAGAACAAAAACTAAACATAACCCTAACAATATGGTTACTAGGGTGTTTTACGTAGTTGCTAGGTGCTTTAATACCAGTCCAAATCAAAATAGCCCACCTCGAAGGATTTTTCACCCAGTTTTATCATTCATCCAGGAAAATTCATCCTAAATGAATAAATTAAAAGTTAATAAATAAATAAACGTTTCAAATTTTTACATTTAATTTGATGTATTGCATGCAGTTTATTTATTCTTTCTGTATTAGATTGTTGCTTGCAATTAATTTGCTAACAATTTCTGAATACATTTTCTTTTCTTTTCTTTTCTTTTCTATTTTTCTCCATGGTACCATGTCCAAAATGCCATGGTAGTATTTTTTGTTAGCAAATGCAAGATAAATAGCACAAATCAGTAATTTGCATAACTCTGCTACTCTTAAATTTATACCATGTGATTTGCTCAGTAATGGCTGTTGATAATAGATTTTAAAATATCACTCCCTCAGGAAAGCAGACTGACAGTTTTCAGAATTATTATACAGCTAATGAGGTTTAGTTTTTAGATGTGACTATTATGCTGTGAACTGAATACACTTTAAGTCTGAATACAGCTCTCCTGTACTAATGAAAGCTTGGTTCAAGACAAAGACCCCTCAGAGAACGAATACAGATACTGCTCAAAGCGACAGATTAGACCTATGAGCTGAAAATAGCAGGCAGACTCTTCATATCATAGGCGCAGTGAGTGACGTGCAGATGGTGTGGCATGTAATTAGAGTGAGCGCTGTGTGTTTGGCTAAAGATGAGTAATTACTCATCACTTGGAGTGGCTGGCCTCTGATAAAGCACTCATTCTTTCTGGCTTATCAAGAGGTCAAAAAGAAAATGGGTATGGGGGAAGAAGGGAACAGAAAGAGAGGGTGGGGAAAGATAAAACGGGATTGACAGGCAGCTAATCCGGTAAATGCTAATGCACCTGGTGACATTTAGCAGTGTCGCTAAATGTTACCCCCACCAGAACCCCAACACACACACACACACAACACTTCATCTAGGCAGCACATTAGAGTTTACTTTGTGCTTAGAAGTGTTGGGAAAGCTACTCTGAAACTGTAGCTTACGTTTAACTACATGCAGGCTAACATGTAGCTATTTGGATTAAAGCAAAATAACCAAAATTGTAAGACAGGACTTGGGTACTGAAAAACTTATACATTTCAACAACTACAGACTGCATCCATTGTGCTTTTTTTACTGACTCAAGTCGGAAATTGACAATTATGACATTTTGGTGCCTTTCATGTGTTTTCAACTCACATATTCTTTACATCTTTCTGAAATTACTTTAACACACCATTACTCATGTCATGCTACTAAAAAAATTAGTTAGGTTTGAATATGTACTCCCTCATACTGGTTAGTTTCTAAGGAGGAGTCATGGGAGATTAATGCATTTTTCTAGGATGATCCAAGCGCAGATTAATGCTTGAGTAATGGCTACTTGAATTTAACAAAGTGATCATTACACTGCTTTCTTCTCTACTTGTGTTCAGCATCTGGTACTATTGGATGGTTTTTAGGTTAGCCTTAACAACAATTACTCAGTAACAAGGCCTCACTTTGAAGATGACTTTGATGTTGAGACTATCAATTGTAGAAAGAATGAAAGCTTTAAAGACACTGAAAGAAGAGCAGATTACAAGATTGAGGGCTTCTGTTTTTCGTCACCAACCGAGCTAGCGTAATTCAGTTGTGTTGGGATTCAAGTCAGATTGAAACTCTGGTGAAATAACATGGAAACTGAGAATTTCAGGAGGGTTGCGTGAAACGTGGGTCAACTATCAGAAGACTGCTGTACAAAAAAAAGAGAAAATGGGTCATTCCTGTATTACATACAGTATTGTACAGCATGACTCTGTGATAAATTAATATGATTTCCATTTTTTTACACTGAGAGTTCAATGTTTTATCAGAAATATTAAGATACAAAAACATTAAAACATACTACATATTAGGAATGATCGAAATGCATGGTATACCTCAGGGGTGTGTTCTTGGTCCTGTCAAATTCACTTTGCAGACTCTAATTCAGTGGCATTAGCAAGAGAATTTCCTGCATAATGGATGCTGAGAGACACCTGAGAGAGATGTAAATCAAACTTCCTGTTTTGAACATGTCTGACTGACTCGGCTTAATTGGGTTATTTTTACCTTACCGTTGCAGGAGGAAGCTCCTGGTCACTAATGTCATTCTTAATGGACTTTAATTAGTGAGGCATACGGGAAGAGAAAGGGAGAAATTAGAGGGTGAATACAGAGATTGTGTTTATTGCAGTCCAGTAGTTTCTAATTGCTATTGGTCTCTGACAGAGTGCAGGAGAATTGGTGTGCACTTTTTTGAAGCATCAGAGTAATATTCATTCATTATAATCTGGAACAGACAATCTGTTGATTACTTCACATTTTTCCTTGGGAACAGATTCCATGTTGGGCCTTGTTGGGCATCGTTTTTTTTTTTTTATTCTTTGGTGAATCTTCTGTTCTCCATTCCTGCACATCTCTCTCTATAAGCAAGTCTTTTAGACACTGAGTGATGGGCAGCATCTATTCCCCTGTCTCGCGGTGACTGCCTGTGTAATTGACGAGGGAGAAACGTGCCCCGCAGAGTACACAGGCCTGCCCCACAGACAACAGATTTACAAACCATTTAACAGCTATTCCACTATCCTCCAATGGTCAATTTGGCCACAGGAGGAGACTTGATCTACACATGCAGCAGTGGACGTATGTCAATGGTAGATTAAGGCCTACAGTTATCGATTTGATTCTTGCACGGGTCTGCGGTTGACAGAGGCAGTGCAATGTTCAATCGTGTCCTGTTGTTGAGGATAACAGCAATACACATTGCACTGAAAAGAAAACCCAGTGATTCGGTTTAAAGACACCACAAAATCAAAATAGGAGTTTTGTGGCTTGTAATTCATGTGCATTAGCTTTAAGGCTAAATAATATGCTAGTGTATTTTGAATGAGAAAATAAGTTGAGAAAAGAAATGTTTAACAAATACACATTTACATGTGACCCAGTAGAGGATAAAACGCTTTGGAAAACAGATGGAATGAATGGATCATTTATTTGTCCAACCAGTAATTGCATCATTAACTATTGCACACATGGTGTTAACATGACAAACGACAAACCGGAAGTCAGTCATTTCCAATGAAGATTAGTGGGGTAGCTGTGAGGCATTCCGATCATATTCATAAGGATCTGATTTGAGCGTCAGTTGACATATTTGAACTTGGCTAGACCATATGTGTCAGCCAGACTAGGTTCTATCAAAACTAGAAGCACAAAGTAAAAATGTTGGTCACATTTTATTTTAAGCTCCAATTCTTACTATTAATTTACAATTACCTACAAATTTTGCCTCAATAAACTCCTAATTTGCTTCTTATTAATAGTTAGTAAGGTAGCTGTTAAATTGGGGGTTAAGTATGAGATTGTTAAGGGATCTAAAATATGGTCATGCAAAATAAGGCATTAATATGTGCTTAATAAGTACTAATAAACAGTCAATATGCTAGTAATATGCATGTTAATAAGCAACTAGTTAATAGTGAGAATTGGTCCCTAAACTAAAGCATTCATTCATTCCACTACAATGTTCTTTAAGCAATATTTCTGTAAAATGGGCAGTTATGAATAATCACAACACAATTGGTAAATAATTGTTTACATTGGTAAGCCCTAGAACACCTACTGTTTTATTTTTATTTATTTCAGACATATTGATTATCATTTATTTTGTGTGGAAATATCCATACATTCATTATTCATTCATTTTACCATAGCAATTGCTGCTTCACGACCGATTTGAAAGTTTAGTGTGACTGCCACTAGGGAATCAAAATTTGACAATTGTGATTGTCAGAGATAGTGGAAAGATGGATTTAGAGCTGAACCTTATAGGTATATTGTCCAGCCCCAACTTTTTGTTAACCTATTTTAGGAAATAGGTCAACACAGGAACAAAACGAGAGCTTGTTAACCAATTTCATGGGGTCTTTAACTTGAGATTACTCAAATGGAAATCGAATAACTAATCCGAGCAAGTCACAGTGCTAGATATACACATTATGAGTAAAATCACGCTGGCAAATAAGTAAAAGCAATTATTTTCTTTAAATCACATTAGTACAGTCCACTAATCGTGTTTTACAGTAGCTAAACTCAGTGCTTATGGTCCATGGCCAATGAATTAGCATACTAAAAAAAAAAAAAAAACTACATTAAGTTGCTTTCACTGAGTGGCACCTGTTGTGAACACACACACAAATAAAAAAGACAGAAAAGAGGAAGATGCAAATCAGAGGACAAGGCTGAAATGAATCAGACTAACAGCATAATTCTATTATTCTGAATAAGTTGACTTACTTATACAAGCA
This sequence comes from Sinocyclocheilus anshuiensis, assembly GCF_001515605.1. Lineage (NCBI taxonomy): Eukaryota > Metazoa > Chordata > Actinopteri > Cypriniformes > Cyprinidae > Sinocyclocheilus > Sinocyclocheilus anshuiensis. Next base: position 569,178 of record NW_015555949.1, on the reverse strand, counting down.
ATTGTTGTCCAAAGTGGATTCAGTTATACCAAATAATGCACTGTCTCTCACTGCCTTTTTTTAATTTCCTTGCTTTTCACCATTAGTAAAACAGATATTTGTTTTGTGAAGCAACATAAGCAAATTCATATCTAGCCTTCAGCACTCTTAACTCCTCTGATTCAATAAAAACTCAAACGCACACAAAAAAAATAATCCCAGAGATATGATTCACCTCTAATAACAAACTGCCTGTTAATGTTGTGCCTTCAAACTTAATTGAAATTTAAATTATTCAATTATGGTGTACCTTACAAAACTTGCTACCTTCATGATGTACTTTACAAAACTTGCTACTTTTTATATATTCCTTACAGAGGCATATTTGTAATCAAGTGTGTATTTTTTGAGCCACTAGCATCAACAAACGGAATTTCACAAATAATAAGTACCTTAAAACTGTTTAAAAGGCTACATTGTGAAAGATTCTTTTGGTTCCTTATATAACGTCTCACTCTCTCTCTCTCACTGTCATTTCACTCTTTCTGGTCTCTCTATCTCTCACTTTGGGCCCTATCATACACCTGGCACAATGCTGCGCAATGCGCGGCGCAAGTGTTTTTGCTAGTTTCAGCCGACGCAGTTCTCATTTTCCCGTCCTGCGCCGTGTTGTTTAAATAGCAAATGCATTTGCGCCCATGTGCGTGCTGGTCTAAAAAAGAGGTGTGTTCAAGGCGCATTGTTGGCGCGTTGCTATTTTGAGGAACTGAAAATAGACTGCGCCATAGACCAACTCAAACCTGGTCTAAAGTCTGGCGCAATATTTTTTCTTTGTTATTTAAAGAGCGCGTTAGTAATATGCGCCTATAGGCGGGTGCACAACACGCATACACTTTGCGTATTACACACACAGGGACGTTAAACTAGCAAAAGTGGATTCGGACACGCCCTGAGTGCACCTGCGTTGTGCGCTTTAGACCATGCGCCTAGATCGTTAAAATAGGGCCCTTTGTCTGTAAGGGGAGGATGGCTTGAGCTGATGAAACTATGGGTCACTTGCAGTGTCATAGCCGCCATCGATCTTTGGCTCGGTGTCTCGCTAGTCACTGCTGGTGTGTGTGTGGTCGTACATTTGTCTGGAAATTGTGTGAATTCGGTGTGTGTGTGTGTGTCTGTGTGTGTACAGCAAGACTATTTTATTCAAGTGGGCAAATAAGGCAGTGCCTCTTCATAACAGAGTTGAAATCTTGAAATAAAAAAAATCAGCCAAGTGTCACTTTTTCCTGTTTTCTGAAAATGAAAACAACATTATACCCCTTCACAATACACAAAGTGCATTCATCTGTGCGGTTATGAAGTCACTGAGCCCTCTCAAAAGCCCAGTGGCCTGTGGGTGAGTCCTTGTGTGCATGCATGTGTTAAACAACAGCGACAATCCAACTCTGAGAGGCATGTTATGCGACTGGACTTTCCCAAGCCTTTAGCACTCCGTGTCTGTCTAATTCCATCTGCTCAGCTGACATCCTACAAATACTTCCTCCTCCCCAGTAAGGCATGTCTAGGCCAGTATCCCACTCCAGGATTAATTCAGGATAGCCAGGCCACATAGAGCACAGAGGCCGGGCGCTAAACACTGACCCCGCTCTCCCGTGACTGACAGGTCGACACATTGTGCTGCATAGCTCAGAGCTCGGTTTAATAGACGCTTTGCTTGTGTGGTTGAGGGTTTTGTTTGTTATTTCTATTGCTGAGTGTGCTTATGTTGTCCCATGGAGACTATCTTCAAAGCAATTATTTTATAACTATATATTTTAGACAGTAATTTATTCAGGCTAAATAGTGTCAAAGTAATTTTTTAAACAAGTCTTGCAGCAGTTGTCAACAAATATCATTGCCAAAATCAACAGGTGTGAAAACATAGATCAGGTGTTGTTTTTATTATATCAAAATTCAAAATAGGTCACTTTAACCCCTGCAAGAGTAGGGACATCAAATACCTCAGTTATTGTTTATTATATTCAGACTAATTACAATAGCATATGTGAAAATGTATGTAAACATTTGTCAATTTTGTTTCTTACCGATATTTGGACACTTTATTATTTATACCTTTTTTATTTACAATTTCAATAATATATCATTTTGTGCATACATTTTGTTAATTTATTTATATAATGACAGCTGGGGGCATGAACAATGTAACTAATATAACAAGCAAGCAAGCAAGCAAGCAAACAAACAAAACAAATACATATTTATTTTCTTTTTTGCAAGATATAATTATTTTATTTCGGTTTAAAGTCAGAAATGTTTTTTTCAGGCAATTTATAATTTGAAAGTAATTGTGTCGAAATGTATAGGTGACAGCAGTGCATGTGTTATGAAAAGATCTAGTACTGATGGTTTAGAGATTAATTTGGAATCTATTCATCTGTTAGATAGATAGAGACGGACGGACGGGACAGGAGCATGAACAATGTACATTTTTAAAAACAAACAAACAAACAATAAATAAATAAAACATGCTCATGAAGAAGTACTGTGGCATCTTGTCATTTATTTGAACCACTACCACTTTAAAAAAATTTTAAAGCGAAAAAAAAAAAAGGAAAAAAAAAGTTGTTGGACCATCCTCACCCGCCCCTATATGATCTATCCAAAAGTGTCTTCATTTCTGAAAATAAATTCACCTTTATGTGCGCACAATGGAGCAATTTGATTGATTGTAACCCAGGATCAAACGGACATGTACCTATTAATCAGCTTTGACTAACCCACTTAAATAAAAGACCTCTTTATTGTTATTAAATTAGAGTATATTTTTAGCTCTCATATTTGATTCAATGCACACTATGTTTTAAGCCATTGTAAGCCATCATCTAAAAAGTTTCCGGCTAACAAAATTTGCACATTTAATAAGCAAATTATTTTAATGAAAAACCCTCATGCCAAACCAATTAGTAATGAATTATAATCTTATGATAAACGATCATCTGTTGACAGCCGGGGGGAGTTGTGCAATCAAACGTTAATTATTAATTTGATAATTAAGTTCATAGGTGTTTGGAGTGGTGGATTGGATGAGCAGAGAGAGCAGGCCAGCGGTGGCAGACCTCTTTCAGCGCTGACCTGTTTTGTTCGCAGCACTGCCTGCTGGGATATGTCCCATTGGCTATTTTTGGGCAGTTGGTTCTTGCGCTGACAAGTTTAACATTGCTGCATTTGGGCATTTCTGGGGTTTTAAAGTGAGGTATTTTGGCACATACACACACACACATACATATATACATATATATATATATATATATATATATATATATATATTGTTTGATAGTTATATATAGCTGATAACTTATTCTGCACGCACAGTTATCATCAGGTTCCTCCAGAATTTTATATATTTATTTAAAATCAAAAGTTGTTCTTTTAGAGTTTCAGAGAAACTTGGGATTTATTATTTCAATATTTCATTCAGTATACAAACTTTTTACATCAAGTTGTAACTGTCTTACATACTATACAGCAGAGAATATTAATAATAGCCACAGAACATTATATTTTCTTCTAATAATTCAATAATTATTCCGCTTAGACTACAGCTGCCACAAGGACATTGCTCAGATGTTGTGTGTAGGACTAATTTCTTATGAATCTCATCTCAAGCCTTCGTTGCTAATTACAAAATGTCATTTTAGAGCAAATAATGGAGGCTTCGGCCATTGATATTGCAGCTATTAATGCAGTCTAATGCAGTTATTAGAGGGAGAGAGAGAGAGAGAGAGAGAGAGAGATTATTGTAGCTGTGTTATTGAAGTATGTATGAATTACTCAAGTCTTTGCACCTCTCAACAGTGCTCAATATCAAAACGCTAAGTTTAGCTGTTTCAAGAACCGTGCAGTTACCATGTCGCTACTGAGAAATGTCACATATAGCTTTTCAGCAGCAAAACTATTTTATTGATAAAGTCGCAGGGCAGCACTGACAATAATCTTCTATGTGCGTGTATGTTTCTGTGCATGTGTGTCTGTACTTGTGTGTGCATATGTATAGGAGAGAGAGCAGGAGAAAGAAAGTGTGCTTTAATAAAACCTTTGAAACAACTGAAATAATTTGGCAAAGTGATAAGGAACTGTAATGCGGTCAAGACCTGCCTGGAACTACTTTAGCTATGCGTTTCCTGAAAAATACCTTTTTCCTCAGGAGAAAAGTGTCATTCATTTTCATATTTTCAGCAATTAATAACTAACTAAATTAATTGAAATAAATAAATAAATCAACAACAATAGCCTTGCAAATATAGAAAGAAAAAAAAACACATAAATCTGTAGTTGCTCAATTTGTGATTCATTTGCAGGGATTTTTTTAGAACTTCAAACATGGACTGTGTTGAAAGTGAAAGAGTGTATAGGGTATTAAAAGAAAAATCAATATCCTTTACACTCATTTTCACGTTTTTAACAATGGCACATTGAACAGCAATCTTAGTTACAGCATGATTAAACCCTTTGTGCTGTGATCCTTTGCAATCTATACTCAAAGCACGGCTCATGGTGAAGCAGCCAGACAGAAACTCATTCCCTATTTAAAATAAGAGGGCTATAAATAAAATCAGCATGTCCCAGAACTGTCAGAGAGGGGTGAAAGGGCAGAACATCCAACAAACATATCACGCTAGTTATAGGAAACAAAAAAAAAAAAAAAAGATCACACCAGCTAATGGTGCTTTGGAGATCTAGGACAAAACAGGAAAATGGAAAGCAGATAGTGTCATTTCCCTTTTCCCATTAATTTTTATTTATTTATTTTACTATTATTATTGCTAATTGTGGATTTACACTGCTATGAAGTTTACAGTTTATGCTTATCATACTCACCACTAGTCTACATTGTTGAGGGTGGTTGCTAGGGTGTTGCTATATGGTTACTAAGGTGTCCTGAGTGGGGGGGTTAAGGTTTTGCAAGCTAGCATGGTTAACAGCCAGTCAGCGATGTGACTATTTCATTGCTATTTTCAGCTCATGTGTTTGGCTGAAGACAATATGGCTGCAGAACTGAGTGTCCATGAGCTGCCATGAGTAAAATTGCGGATTTTAAAATCTTCCAGATAGCGCAAACTTGGCCAAACAAGTGCCATTGAGATGACTGGGAATGCTAACATATAGCTTTCCCTGAGTATTGTAGATTTTCTTGATCCAGAGTGTTGCTAGGTGGTTGCTTATTCACCCCATATCAAAAGAGTCTCCCCAAAGTCTGTAATATTCTGGTCTGATTTGCCCAATACCAAAACTTGATCAATAGTAATAATGATGCTAAATGTCAACTTAACCAACTACCCCCAGTTTTCCCATTTAATCTAACTGTAGAACTTGGTAATAATTTAAGATCTGTGTGTGAGAGCTGCATGTGTGTGCTCATATTTCTAGCCTACAGTGTGAGAATATCAGACTTTGGCCTTTCAAAACCAGAAACTGCCATGCTTGCAGTGCTAGTATTTTCTTGACTGACTGTTATCCTCTCCTAAGCATCCGTCTGGTGGTTGCCTCTCTCTCTCTCTTTCTGTTCCTCTCATGGCAGAAGGGAGATCATCTAACATTATGAGGTCACAGCTTGAAAGATTTCCCCGCAGAAAGACTAGATACTTATTTCTGAGAGACTAAGAGCTATAAGTAGACTTGTTTGAGAGAACATTTCCACTAGTGCTTGCTTTGTGTGTGTGTGTGTGTATGTGCACAAGAATGTGATTAAAGGTCTGCAGTTGAGTGTATTGGAAAAAAAGAAAGCAAAAAAACTGTGTGTGTGTGTGTGTGTGTGTGTGTGTGTGTGTGTATGTGCACAAGAATGTGATTAAAGGTCTGCAGTTGAGTGTATTGCAAAAAAAGAAAGCAAAAAAACTCGCAAAATTTTGTTCAGTTTCAGCCACTATAGGGAGTATGCAAATATGGAAACGAAGATGTTTTGTCTATCCTTGAGTGTTGAATGTTATAAATATAAGGACTTGTGAATGTATGTTAGCCATGTGTACCTGTCATCTTGCAAACTGACTTCCCAAGGTATTTGGATTCCGTTTTTGTTGCTTGTCTTGTGGATCCAAATAAAATAATAAAATGTGCTAGGTTGTTCAAACTGAGCTGCAATGAGAACTCTAATGTGGACATAAATGTTGACCTTTCAGGAGACACCAGGAAGTAATGCCTTTTCCATGTAACCTGTCATATCCATTAACATCTACATATAGCCATAACAGTAGAGCACCTGAAATGCTGATGCTTGCTGCCACATCTACAACTGCAATAGAATAAAAAACAGATGTGCATGGACAAGACTGCCGGACAGACGGTAAGAGTTCAAAAAGGAAATGGCTCGTATGTGAGGGATCCAGAGTGATTTTCTGAGCCCTTTTCCTCACTCTGGATGTATACAGTTCTTGAAGGGTGGCCAGGGGAGAACCAGTAATCCTTTCAGTAGTCTGAACCGTCCTCTGTAGTCTTCTGATATCTGATTTTGTTGCTGAGCCAAACCAGACAGTTATTGAAGTACACAGGACAGACTCAATGACTGCTGAGTAAAACTGTGTGAGCAGCTCCTCTGGCAGGTTGCACTTCTTCATCTGGTGAAGGAAGTACAATCTCTGTTGGGCCTTTTTAACAATGGAATCAATGTGATCGTCCCACTTCAGGTCCTGAGAGATGGTGGTGTCCAAGAACCCGAATGACTCTACTGAAGTCCACTCAACTGATGTCCATGATCATCTCCACTGATTTGAGTGTGTTCAGCTCCAGGTTGTTAAGATTGCACCAGACAGCCAGCTGCTCAACCTCGCTTCTATATGCAGACTCATCGTCCTGGATGAGGCCGCTGACTGTAGTGTCATCTGCAAACTTCAGGAGCTTGACAGAGGGGTCAGTAGAGGTGCAGTCGTTGGTGTAGAGGGAGAAGAGCAGTGGGGAGAGAACACATCCCTGTGGGGCGCCAGTGATGGTTGTTTGACATGAACTTCCCCTGTCTCACTAGCTGTTGCCTATCTGTCAAAAAGCTGGTGATCCATTGACAGATAGAGCTAAGAACAGAGAGTTGGGTTAGTTTGGTCTGGAGGAGTGCTGGGATGATTGTATTGAAAGCCGAACTGAAGTCCACAAACAGGATCCTCACATACAGTACAGTAAGTCCCTGGTTTGTCTAGATGTTGTAGGACATAATGCAGTCCCATGTTGACTGCATCATCCACAGACCTGTTTGCTCGACAAGCATACTGCAGGGGGTCCAGTGATGTTTCTTTGGAATAGGGATGATAGTGGAGCATCTGAAGCAGGCAGGGACTTCGCACCGCTCCAGTGATCTGTTGAAGATCTGTGAAAAGATAGAGGCCAGCTGGTCAACACAGGATTTCAGACAGGCTTTTGAAACACCGTCTGACCCTGGTGCTTTTCTTCTCTTCTGTTTTCTGAAGACCTGACACACATCATCTTCACTGATCTGAAGTGCAGGAGGGGGGGGAAGTGGGGTTGCTGGAGATGTTAATGGTTGTGTAGAGAGATGGTCAGAGTGGGTGTGGGGTTTCAAATCTGCAGTAAAACTCATTCAGATCTTCAGCAAGTTGTTGATTCACCTCAGTGCTGGGGGATGGTGTCTTGTAGTTTTGTGATGTCTTTCAGGCCTTTCACACTGAAGCAGGGTCGTTTTCTGAAAACCAAATATACTCACTATATATATAGTCATGATTTATCATGATTCTTTATAATCATAAGAATTTTTTTATTTAATTTATTTTGATTTGTATTTTGATTTATTTCTTTATGATATCCATAATCCATGCTTATTCATTTAGAAATATCTGTTTTACTTTTGTTTAATTTTGTGATTTTACTATTAATCTGTGTGTGTATTTTACCAAGAATGTTTGCAAGGATTGATTGATTATGGTTATTAAACATATTATTTTTCAGTTTCAGTAATGATCATTTATTATTATGATTATTGGAAGAAATTATAAATAAACTTTAATTCATCTGCATCGACTCGTCTGACTGGATCTCCTTTTTGCATCACCCACTCTGCTTCATTAGTCCACCTTTTTAGAGTCCTTATTACAGGTTTTGCTGATTTCAGTTTCTGCATGTACTGTAGGTAGGTATAAGAGAAAACAAACAGTGATCAGAGAGCCCTAAAGCTGCCCATGGGACAGAGTGATATGCATCCTTTATTGTGGTGTAACGGTGGTCCAGTATATTACTGTCTCTGGTAGGACATGTAGCATGCTGTCTGTATTTTGCTAGTTCATGGGAGAGATTTGCTTTATTAAAGTCACCAAGAATGATTATAACAGAGTCCGGGTATTGTTGCTCTATGTCTGTGATTTCATCAGCCAGCTGTTGTAACGCTGCAT
>NW_015555949.1:542349-560761 GCF_001515605.1 Sinocyclocheilus anshuiensis | reverse complement strand
GGGCAGGGGGGGGGGGATTGCTGGAGGTGTTAACGGTTGTGTAAAGAGATGGTCAGAACAGGTGTGGGGCGTTTCGTATCTACAATAAAACTCATTCAGATCTTCAGCAAGTTGTTGATTCACCTCAGTGCTGGGGGATGGTGTCTTGTAGTTTTGTGATGTCTTTCAGGCCTTTCACACTGAAGCAGGGTCGTTTTCTGAAAACCAAATATACTCACTATATATATAGTCATGATTTATCATGATTCTTTATAATCATAAGAATTTTTTTATTTAATTTATTTTGATTTGTATTTTGATTTATTTCTTTATGATATCCATAATCCATGCTTATTCATTTAGAAATATCTGTTTTACTTTTGTTTAATTTTGTGATTTTACTATTAATCTGTGTGTGTATTTTACCAAGAATGTTTGCAAGGATTGATTGATTATGGTTATTAAACATATTATTTTTCAGTTTCAGTAATGATCATTTATTATTATGATTATTGGAAGAAATTATAAATAAACTTTAATTCATCTGCATCGACTCGTCTGACTGGATCTCCTTTTTGCATCACCCACTCTGCTTCATTAGTCCACCTTTTTAGAGTCCTTATTACAGGTTTTGCTGATTTCAGTTTCTGCATGTACTGTAGGTAGGTATAAGAGAAAACAAACAGTGATCAGAGAGCCCTAAAGCTGCCCATGGGACAGAGTGATATGCACCCTTTATTGTGGCTCTGGTAGGACATGTAGCATGCTGTCTGTATTTTGCTAGTTCATGGGAGAGATTTGCTTTATTAAAGTCACCAAGAATGATTATAACAGAGTCCGGGTATTGTTGCTCTATGTCTGTGATTTCATCAGCCAGCTGTTGTAACGCTGCATTCACGCACGCTTGCGGAGGATTGTAAACACTTACGAGAATGGACGAGGGAAACTCCCGCGGCAAGTAGAACGGCTTACAGTTGATGAAAAGCGTTTCTAGATCTTCAGCAATGCTGTTAAATCTTCGTTGATTTAACCCTTTAACGCGTACGATCACACGAGCGCTTGTCATATTATCACAAATATTCAGTGTTTTCAACCATATAATGCTTATTTTAGGTTTCAGACAATTAAATACAAATAAGTACTAGCAAAACCATACATTTGCAGTTTGTAAAATACTTATGTTCCATGATGTCTATGGAAATGGCAATAATGATCCTCACAAATATAATCTGACGACATGTTTTTATTTATATCATATACAGATTGTGTAGGTAACTATAAAGTTTACTCTGCTCTTCTCCCAGTTTACCGGAGACCTACTTTAACGTGTTTCAGTAGGAGAGGATGAATTTGCGTGTTGTAAATCCCACAGCTCGGATTCAGCGCGAACTAACATGGCGGCGCCCATCACCCGGTATAGATCAACTAACACGGTCGATATAAAAGTGTTTAAACTACCAAATAGATTTACTTGTTAGTTTAAAAAACTAACATATTTCAGAATCGGAATATCAGATATTTCATAATATAGTGAGCACGTTTCTGATTATCACAAATATTCAGTGTTTTCAACCATATAATGCTTATTTTAGGTTTCAGACAATTAAATACACATAAGTACTAGCAAAACCATACATTTGCAGTTTGTAAAATACTTATGTTCCATGATCTCTATGGAAATGGCAATAATGATCCTCACAAATATAATCTGACGTCAAAAACCGGCAGAAGATTGTGTGGTGTGTACTACTGAATGTTCAGCAGTTCATCCCTGGTAAAACTTATTGTTTGAAAAACAACAGACAGGAAAAAACATACATATATATATACACACACTTTATGTAGATTGGCTGTCCTGTGGTCTCTGATGAAGTCCAATAAGATGAGATGCCTCATTTGTCATTATATCATTCAGAATGGTGCCTGCCTGCTTTGTCGTTCTGATGCACCATTTTGTGAAACCTGTACAGTAGACTAAAACCAACAGTCTATGTGATGCGGAAAAGGGCTGGAAGGGCTAAGGGTGGCATTTGAGACAGGACCATATTGTCCCTGTGATAAGTTCATGGCACCTATAGTGATATAGGGTGAAAGCCCACCAGCCCTGGTTGTGTGGTGATAAATGAAACCTAAAGATATAACGAGATACAGGGACTGGAGGTATAGAAGTTAATGGAGGAAAAGGATAGAAAGAAAGGAATGTTCATATATGTACACAAGTTTTATGTAGAATGGCGGAATGAAAATAGTTAAGTCAGCTTGAAGTTGCAGAACGTTAATAAAAGTATTCTAAGAAGCACTTTTAACCATCTGACCTAAAGTGCTGGAATCCCAGAAATGTATGTTTTTAACATACTTCCAAGATCTATAAAGAGCATACCGTTATGAATAGAAGTGAAGGATTTACAGAAAATATCAAGAGGATGTGTCTGTAAGTGTAGAGTATAGCAGATTTGTTCTTTATGTTTTTGATTTTCAAGTTGTATAGGCCACCTCTCGAGACAAAATTGATTCTAACCTGCTGGTAACCTTCAACATTACAATTGAAACATTAACACAGCTCTCGGATTAGCAGCTGAGGGTGAAGTGTTATTGTCCCTTTGTAATTTGGTGATTTAAACCTCAGTGTGGGCCATTTTGTAGATTTGTAGGACAGGAATTAGTGGCTCCCTTACAGTAAATCAAGTAGAACCATGGAAAGGATTTATGATGTTCCTATATGATTTGTTCTTTATGTTTTTGATTTTCAAGTTGTATAGGCCACCTCTCGAGACAAAATTGATTCTAACCTGCTGGTAACCTTCAACATTACAATTGAAACATTAACACAGCTCTCGGATTAGCAGCTGAGGGTGAAGTGTTATTGTCCCTTTGTAATTTGGTGATTTAAACCTCAGGGTGGGCCATTTTGTAGATTTGTAGGACAGGAATTAGTGGCTCCCTTCTAGTAAATCAAGTAGAACCATGGAAAGGATTTATGATGTTCCTATATTACCAGTGCTCTTGGTTAAGACATATTGTAGTCCTCTGCATTTATATCAGCATTGGGACATGTATATTGTCTAACAATAATGAACATATACAGTGGATATGGTCAAAAATGTGTTTGAAGACATGTCTGGAGAAGTGATACAAGAACATCTGCACTATGACTTTGTGCAACTTGTTTCTAAAGGCAAGGAAATCAACAATTATGTAAAGTGAATGGTTGAAGACTCAATTGATCATAGATGATCCAGGCTCAACTGTACTTGGATTGGACCTGCTTGGCTTTTATTATAATACTTATGAAGGAGGTTAAAAATCCCTCCAAATCCATTAGCATTCCTACACACCTCAGTGGCTGTTGCTCATGCCACATAAAGCTCCGGAAGTGTACGTGACCCAGATGCTGCCATCTATGCTAATAGCCACTCCGTTCCTGAAACATTTAATGTGACTAATCACTCTGGAGTCGCAAGAACATGATATTCTCACATTGCCTTAAAGGGGTCATAGGATGCTACATGCATTTTTACAAGTTGTTTGAACTGAAATGTGTGTTGGCAGTGTGTACACAACCACCCTATAATGATAAAAATCCACCTAGTGTTTTTTTTTATCGTGTTAAATGTTTTCCCCTTTCTCAAATCGAGCCGATCTCAGATGCCTGTCTGTGTGACATTCCCGACATATGAGCCGCTGAACTCGCAGTGGATTACATTTGTTTCTGAAGGGAATGCTCCCCCGATCTACATAAATAAGTCTATGTTCGCGCGAATCATTCATGATCCAGCCTCATCTAAAGAAGAAGTGAGTATAATGTTTTGTAAAGAATCTTTGCAAATCGCCTTTCCTAATAATGTGCTAATTAGCAAGTTTCACTAAAGTAAACAGTTTCTCTGAGAGCAGCTCGGAAAAGAGGGGCGGGGTCATTTAAAGGAAAATGCTACAAAAACGGCTTGATCAGAAAAGAGCTGTTTTTGACAGGGTAAAAAAGGTGGGGGTTTTTTTTGAGAAATTTTAACCAAACTATGTTACAGACTTTTCATTAAGACCCTGAAGAATCATATCAACTTGTGGAAAATGGGCATCCTATGACCCCTTTAAGGCACCTCAGGATCGTGTACGATCCCAAGTCCTTCGTTAGCAACTATACTGACGGTACATAAGGTATGACGTCAAAGGCAGCAGACAGAAAAATATAAATGCATTTCATGCTTGTAAGAGCCTTGCAAATCCACCAGCAAGAACTACAGTAACTGCAGAAGCTAACCAGCTAAAACTTGACCTCTTGATATTTAGTATGATGTAAGCAACAAAGATCAGTTTACTCATCTTTTTACTCATTTACTCATGTTACCAAAGCCACCTCACTGCAAGTGATGTCAACTGCTGCTTTACCGGTAAAGCCACTGCAACAGGGCTAACAAGATTATTCAAAGGCTCTATGTGTTGCTATGTCGATATTACTATAATCAGCTGACTAAGGGAGCGCTGGTAGCTGTTGCTAGGCGTCTGGGAACTTTCACAGTACAGACTGTCTCAGTATGCCTCCAGTACAAGAACAGTATGAGCTCACGACAGCAATATGGTACAGTAGAGCCGCAGATGAAAATCTGCATCAATAAAGTGTGTTTATGGCAAAATAAGAACAGGAATTATTCTGGGAAAGACGCAGAATAGTATTAGGCTCTATGAGACTTTGAAGTCAACATGAAAGAATAAACCACCAAACCTTACCTTTGTCTCATTACTGAGAATCCATATGCCCCTGGTGTAATGGGAACATTCCATGACACTGTCTTGACCCTTAAGTAAACATACACATTCACACACACACACACACACACACACACACAGTCTTCGTCCCCATTAAAGGTGCGACTGTTTATTGACAGCAGGGTGCAATCAGGCCTTGCAGACATATATCTGTAGCCGGGCGCCCATTACTGCTCAAACTTGGCTCACCCGTGGAGCGGTCGGCAAGGTACGAACCGCAATCGCATTAGGGCCAGTGAAACCAATCAGTCTAGCTGCCTCATGCTCACTCTTCCAGACATTGCCACAGTAATTGCCGGCAAGCCAATTGGAGCTTATTAGAGATTTTGGACTCTTAATTGCCTGGTGGTGGGGGTTGGATCAATGGCTCACTTATTAAAGACATTCTTACGGTGTGTGTGTGCATCTGTACGCACACTTACATGCCACAGGGAGCAGGCCTAAGGAAGGTCTCAAAGGAGCAGATAGCTTTGAAGAGCATGTGCTCATTAATGCTCCTCAGACTTTCCTCATTTCCTCCTCCCATTTCCCCTTTCTCTCACTCGGGCTTTTCCTCCCTCCTCAACCATCTTCTCTGACCTCAACTCTTACCAAGGTGTCGAACAATCAACTGCAGGCTGTTGAATTGTTGCACTGAGCTGGAGAGATTTTAGCATGGCTGCAGGAGAATGGGGTAGTGAATCAATAAAGACAAAATCAATATCACTTTAGGAGTGGATTTTCCGATAGCCACCGGTTGCCATAGTCAAATCCTGATTTTCTTTTTTTTTTTTTGATGAAAATGTCCTCATTAGGACACTGTTACCTCTTTGCTCATTAAACAAATTGAATTGGGTATAAGGAAATGAGCCCTTATTAAATCTACATGATCCACCAGTTCAGCTGTGCTGGTAAGAGGTTCAATGAATTCAGACTGATTTGAATTTTAAATTGAATGTGAGTTCAAACGATCAGAGGTTCGCTAATGAAAAGAAACCATATAATTATGCTGTAGGGACATTTTTTAAGATATACTGACATCTAGTGGTTGGAATGTCACAATGCATTGGCAAGTGTGATGCTAAATACATTAGTACCATGTTTAAATTATAAAAATGTCAATAGAATGGGCTAAAGAGGTTTCCTTGCTACATTCTCACTTGCAACATTTGTTCATTTATCAGAAATTCCTTATAAATCATAGGTCTTCAACCCTGCTCCTGGGGACCCACTGTCCTGCAGAGTTCAGCTCCAACTCTAATCAAACACACCTGAACCAGATAATCAAGGTGTTCAGGATCACTTGTAAAGTCACAGGCCAGGTGTGCTGAAGCAGGTTGGAAATAAACTTTGCAGGACAGGGGAAAGCCCCCAGGAGCAGGGTTGAAGACCTATGTTATAAATGATAACGGTCACAGCAGATCATGTAGAGGTTGGAAGATTGTTCCTCTACTGTACAACAGTGAGTGTGGATGTTGATCATTGAGATGCTTCCACCAGCATTGAATTTATTTATTTATTGTTATGTTTAATTTTTTTATTTGCTTTTTATTTATTTATTGCATTTTAAAGCATGAATCTGCATGCCCAGGAAGTTATTTTGATGTGGGCAGAGAGGTTTAGCTGCTCAAATACTACACCTATTTCCCTGCCCAGATTAATTCTTCATTTCAAGTTGTGAGGCAGAGTTATGAGGTGCATTCATTTAGTCATTGGTTTGGAATTACATATCTGCATAACATCATGAGACGGGAGAGGCAGGTTTTCAATATCTTAAAATGGTGTGTGCTTTATTTCTGTTGCACTGGATTAGTACCTGTGGCTGTTAAGGTGTATTCACACAGATGTCATCAAGTATCTGACCTTTTGGCCAACTCTCACTGAAAACAAATATTCTTGACACGTTGCCATTGAAAAGGTTAGTTTAGATGATGACAGTGAGGCATTGAGGTCCTGAACTCCCAAGTAGGGGTGCCACAGGGAAGCATGAGAGGGAATGAAATAGGTCATCTCATTATACTTTAGTGTCTTGGTACTCAATCCACAGTTCACAGACCTTGTACAATGTTAACATTAAATTCCCATTTTTTCTCTTAACCGTTCTGTAACAAGTTTTTGTTTAAGGCTTTGAAAATAAATTCCATTGTACAGTAAAGGCCGGAATTCATCACACAATTTCTGCCCCGGTTTACAGTCTGGAGAAGCTGACACTTGTTGCCAAAAGTTGGAGCAAGTCTGCATATTTGAGTTTAAAGATTTAATAGAAAATCACGTAGTGTATGATGGTCAAAAACTTCAATGTTTTTAGCTTCAGATTATGCTTTCATCCAGTCGGAGGATATCAAAATGATTAATTAAATAATATTAATATAAATTATTTTAGAACACATATTGTTTAATTTCTCATGCATCTCCTAGAAACAAGGCACACATTTCTGCATAAGTTTGCTGTGATCGGAACGATTTTCAATTCTAATAGTGTGTGATCCTCAGTTGTTTAACGTATGATGGCCAGTTTTTCCTCTGTGACTATTTACAAAATAGGTAAGTGTATGATGCCTAATGTTTTAAAACCTGTTCAGATTTTAGAAGTTGTATAGTGCACTCCAGCCTTATGTCAAACTACTATGCGACAAGAATAATTCAATTCCTTAGGATTAGGGGTGGGAATCTTTAGGCAACTCACAAATCAATCCGATTCAAAGTGTCATGATCCGATCCCTGATTGATTGATTGATTGATTTTTCTGCCATGCAATAGAGATGTGAATCTTCACTGACTCAATAGGATACTGATTCATATAATTTTGTTGTTGTACTGTTCTGTATCTGTGGAATTGGCAACAAATAGTATATGGCTGTCTCTAATGAACGCATACGTGCCATTGTGGAGCTGCGGTTAACAACTAAACTAAGAAATTAAAGAATTGATTTCATTATGATTTTATCTACTTTATTAATACATATTCCTTACTATGCATGATTCATCTTACTGTGCTTGTTACATAAAGGGAAAAAAATAACTTTTGTCTTCACAATCTTTGAACAAAATGTAATGGCTCCATCTCTGAAAATGCCCTCTTATTTTTATCCTGTTATAAACAGTAGATAGCACTTTTCAAGATCCAGGCAAAAACAAAAGTGTTGCATTTATAATTTTGTTCAGTGTAAATTCCTACCCTACATTTGGACAAATAAAAGGTCCATCCCACAATTTTCCCCCTCACTAAGTATCCTGTTTCACTCAAGAAAAATAAATAAATGTATAAAATGTGTACAGAACATTTGCAAAGGACTGATAAAAGGGGAGGCGGTTTATAAAATGTATATCTTGCAAACAAAAGAAATTTGTCAACTTGGCTCTTTTGTTTTTCAGTAAACCACTTAACTCCAGTTACTTTGCTCCATGGGGGCTGCCCTTGATTTAATGTGCTGTCATGCAATTAATGTTCCGTTTTGCGTGAAAGGTACCTGCTTTAATGGTTAATTCCCAAATTGTGAAATAAGTCTTTGTGCTTGTCTTTCAAAACACTGTTTAATCCATGACATGTATTAATTTGCTTAACAGAGGATTAATGTTGTTTATGATCTATCCCCACAGGAGGCCCAAAACCAGAACCTTTAGTGGTTCACAGCTAAATTATGTGAGGCTATAATGCAACACTGACTCCAGTCTGAACTTTGCAACACTTCTCGATAAGTGTAAAGGTTGTAGGTATAAAAAAACAATAGTCTAGGGCTGTCATGATTCCTTGATTAAATTGGAGTACTCGATTATAAAAAAATCCTCAATTGCATTTTTCCTGTGTCGATTAACCTGCAAAATACCGGAAGTGGCGCATTCCAAGGATAAGAATCCATGAAAAGCATTATTAGACATTTTTTCTAAGGCTGCACAAAATATTAAAACAATTTAAAAATCATAAAGCATAATGCTATTATGAATTCACAACGGTTGTGACTTAAATAAATACATGCGCTGTGGGTTTAATATGCGCTTTATTTTTTATTATTATGCCTGTAGGTTATGTGCATCTCAGAGCGGCTCCTTCACAGTAAATGCTGCTCCACACAAACAGTTATCATTTGCATGCGGGGTTTTCTGGTTACACAATCCCAAATTAATCTCTTGCCACTTTCCTTATATAACCAGACCAGAACAAAGAAATTTTCCAATCAGTTAAAACATAAAATACCTTTTGGTTTGTCAGGATCTCGTGACCCAAGGGTCACACCTGGCTGGAGAAGGTAAAACATATTCACAAGACCCTGAGTGAGACACACCCCTCAGCAGCAGAACATAATTCTTCTGAGAGTCCATTTTACCAATTGCAAGGAGACATTAGCTGGGTTTCCATCACCCTGCTTTTATGTGCATTTTGAAGTAATCGCATCAGAATCGAGTGATGGAAACGCTGAATTTCGAATAAAAATGCCTTAATTCGCAAAAAAGTTTTTACGCTCGCTTGAGGTGGTTTTTTACTTGTGCGAAAAAGGGTTAATACGAATAATGGGAGATGGAAATGCATTTTGCGAATAAATTCCTCCAAGTGCATCAAAAAAGTCATGTGACTTTGCGCTATGGGACGGCAAATCCTGACTAACCAGCGGACCGATCTTGTTCCACAGCATCCGAAATGTTGTTATATGGTCATTCAGAAATGCCCGAGCAAAGTCTGTCATCAAAGTATTTCTGTATAATTGCCTCCCAGAACTGTTAAACGACTGCGTTCCCAAACAGCAGCATCCACCTCCGAAAGCAATAACCGCATTCATTGTGCTTCGCCTGCTCGTTCTGAGGTGCAATTTATTATGTAGGAAAATTATTATATTTCCTACTTTTCTTAGTGATGTATAGTGCCAGTTTATCAGGAAGTGATGATTTTGTTCTCTTTGACTCGTTGGATGGAAACGGTACTTGTTCGCAAATGTTTTGTGCGATATTCCAATTTTGAGCATAAGTTAAATTCGCAACTTTGGATGGAAACCCGGCTATTTTAAATGATACTAAACATGAAAATATAAAAACCACAATATGCGAGTATAGTAACTTGAGTTCTTAACCAACTTTCAGTGACCCGGGCTATATGCCCAGGAGGGAAGAAGGGGGACTTAAGAATGGGTCAAGGGACAGTTGAGCAAATGTTTTTTTTTTAGAGATCTTCTCTTCAGATTAGAAAATGTATTGTTTTGTTGCATGGCATCTGTTTTGGGAGAGTTCCTGAGTGTTGGCTTCATAAGGAGATCGAAGACCACCACTACCAGGCTCATTATTTCTATTTTTAAAACTCAAGCTGGTATAAAACATTAATGTTAAAGGGCCTTTTAAGCAATTATGTTTTTGGCACTTTTGTTTGGAAAGACAACAGTATAGCTGCCATGAGTGTTGACCCTGGTACTTGTTCGCAAATGTTTTGTGCGATATTCCAATTTTGCGCATAAGTTAAATTCTCAACTTTGGATGGAAACCCGGCTATTTTAAATGATACTAAACATGAAAATGTTAAAATCATAAATGAAGATATAAAAACCACAATATGCGAGTATAGTAACTTGAGTTCTTAACCAACTTTCAGTGACCCGGGCTATATGCCCAGGAGGGAAGAAGGGGGACTTAAGAATGGGTCAAGGGACAGTTGAGCAAATGTTTTTTTTTTAGAGATCTTCTCTTCAGATTAGAAAATGTATTGTTTTGTTGCATGGCATCTGTTTTGGGAGAGTTCCTGAGTGTTGGCTTCATAAGGAGATCGAAGACCACCACTACCAGGCTCATTATTTCTATTTTTAAAACTCAAGCTGGTATAAAACATTAATGTTAAAGGGCCTTTTAAGCAATTATGTTTTTGGCACTTTTGTTTGGAAAGACAACAGTATAGCTGCCATGAGTGTTGACCCTACAAATGTATAATTTATGATGGTTGGAACAGACTGAGAGTTTAAGAATTTAAGCCACCATTTCTCAGCCCAAACAAGCAAAGGTTAAACTGCACATACTGTATAGAGTGTTCAGTTTCTAAATGTTTTGGATTTCATGGAGTTATGCTCTTGGCAGCCATAATTGACTGCACAAAACACTTTGTGTTTGGCACAGACCATGTTTAGTCCCAATGCCTATTCTCTTCTCATAAATGAATCTGTAGTTTTGTCCATAGCTTAAGGATAAGGACATATCACAACAATGGCATGATTCTTACAAGTGACATATTAATTTAGGCAAAAATACCATAAAGTTTGATTAAAAACAAAACCTTTGACTCAACAACAAAAGACATTTTCATTTTCTATAGTAAATCTTTGTCCATTTAGTTTGTTATTATAAATAAAATGATATGGTTAATTAGTTATTTAAGTTTACCATATTTTATTTTTGTTCCTTCTGTCCATGACCTTATCAAAACAGGCTTGCAGCCCATCATGACTGGTACTAACTATCATGTGGTTTATTGAAAAAATAGGAAATGCTAATAGTCAACCAGTGTAGATCATTAAAATCATTAGGTGTCAGCCATGCTTTTCAGAAGCAAAGTTGCAGCATATTGGTCTACAAAAACAGCTGCAAAGGTGAATCACAATTACATTAGTCTGATTGCCAATGTTTGATGCCAGACACAATTAGCACTTCATGCAAGCCTTTGTTTACAAAACAGCATGTTTCAACAGGTTTCCAGGGAAAGTAAACAATCAAATTGCAGGTGCATCAGAACCCAAAATCTAAATGGATGTTTTTAAATTATTTAAAGAAGAACTAAAAATGACAAAACAC
Source organism: Sinocyclocheilus anshuiensis (assembly GCF_001515605.1). Taxonomy (NCBI): domain Eukaryota; kingdom Metazoa; phylum Chordata; class Actinopteri; order Cypriniformes; family Cyprinidae; genus Sinocyclocheilus; species Sinocyclocheilus anshuiensis. Next base: position 549,280 of record NW_015555949.1, on the reverse strand, counting down.
TACTAAAGTAGCTCATTGTATTTGTGTGCTAGACCAAAAGTGTTTATTCACTGATAACTGTGGCTACCATGTCAACTTCTTTTGTCTGTTCCATACACAAGGCTACATGGTTTGAGACACTTGGACCACTTTTAATGTGCATGGCCTTTGTCATTTTTTGTATTTATTATTATTATTATTATTTGCATGTTATATTGTTTTGAAAAGTGTTAGGGTTTGAATAGGTGTTGGCTAGATTCTCAAACAACTATATAATACTAGAAATAGAATTAGGAATTTGTATAAACAATAATAGTGTGTAAATATAAAATAAAAAAGTATACATTAATATGTAATGTAATGTTTTAGTGGAGTGTGGCTCCACTTCTCAGAAGGCAGGGGGCAAAGCAGTTTGCACCCAAACAGGCTGTGGTCTTGAATGATGGATTGGCTAGTCCCAAAAATGGAAAATCAGTGTTATGATCTGGAGTGTCATCATTCACCTTATTTCTGTACAGGTTGACATCTGCATTCACTGACATGATTGGCACTCTATACAGGGTTGGTATATTTTGGTATATTATTTAAAATAAAATTAATAAAATAATTAATATATAAGAAATACTATTTGGTGAAATGAAAAACAAAAATGTGATAATTGTCTTAAAACAAATTGCAATGCATTTGAATACATAGGACAGCAGAAAAACAGTGCACATTGTATTTCACATCAGTTGTTACAGCTATTATAATATTGGCAATCAAAAAAAAAAAAAGACAAGCACAGTTGCGTCCATTTTCTCTTCTGCTCAGTCATGCCATTAATTACACATTTTAAGCTATTCTTTACATTAATAATCAAATTATTAATGTCTCATTAATTTATTCAACAATAAAACTGGTTGCATTTCATCAAGGTTAATGGTCTGTTATGGTGCTTTCACCCAGATATGTATTTTGATGTTTATTTTGTTTGTAATATATACACATTTAAATCAACCAATGCACCCAATTCAGTGTGTGTGTGTGTGTATATATATATATAATATACAGTCAACATGGGACTGCATTACATCCTGCAACACCTCGACAGACCTGGGAATTACGCAAGGATCCTATTTATGGACTTCAGTTCGGCCTTCAATACCATCGATACTTGGTAATAAAGCTCTTCTGATTCTGATTCTGATAATCTGTACTCACATACACTGCCACTATTATTTGATATTCAAGTGCATTTCTAACATTCAGCCTTTAAGTCAGAGTAAAAAAAATAAATATATATATATATATTTAATATCTATATTTAATCTATGTATGTATGTGACATTACTCATATCAGACACTGAAAAATAATGCAAAAGCTGGAAAGTATTTAGTAATATTTTGGAATATCTTACAGGTTTATGCAACATTAGTCTTGTACTGACATCTAGCGGCTTGGATGCAGCATCACATTTTTTTATTTATTTTTTGACACCAGTTCCATTGTGCATATGTGCGTGTAAAAAATAGCTAATAAAGGGGATAATCTCAGATAATAGAGGGGATATATCAAGATGAACGGAGTCATATATGGTTGGTCATGAGAATAGAATAGCATGTTTACTTGTGAACATGATTAAAAAAAGTTAGAAATTAAATACATTTTAAATTATATTCATTGGCTATTTGAAATGTGATTTACTTACCGGTATATACATTTACTAATGTTCCTATTTATATGCTTTTTTTTTTTTTTTAGTTAATCCAGTTTTTAATTTGTATGTTTAAATGCCATCAAATTTTAAAGAATACATCAGGCCAATAATCCACCAGGGATGCCAACTTTTGAGTTCAATTTAGAGTGAGAATTTCCACCACAGGAATAGCAATGCACAGCAAGAGAATTTTAAGATTTACTAGTCATTACTTTTATAAATAATTGCAACCGCATTTCAAAAACATTTTGATATGAAAATTCTATATTTTCTATTAATCTAGGCTATTAGTCTGCATTTACATTGCTTAATGCACATCTATCTTGACAATTAATATTTTTCTCCCAATTCCATCCATTGCTATATAGTCATTATGTTAGTCATTGCAAGTTTGAAAGTGAATCCCACATTTATATGAAGGATTTATGTCAATCCCGAAACTCTGCTGCATGTACAGGGTATGTGGCCATGCAGCATGAAAAACAATACTTTTATTCAAATTCTGAGTGGATTATATGTTGCCTAGAAAGCATAAATAGGGCTTCCTTTATATTCACTAAAAAGCTCTTTCACCTCAGTTCATCGCAATCTCACAAGGTTCCGTTATAATCAATGAAGCCACGCTTCCCAATGAACTTTTATTTGCATCGTCTACACACCTTGTTACAATGAGAGCGTGCAAAAAAAAAAAATCCCGTTTAGAACGGTGACTGAACTGAATGGCCAATCTGAGGTGTTCAAGAAATCAACCGATATTTCTGTGATTGGCTACATTTCTCAACGCTACAGAAAGACGTTGTTAATAAAAAATTGTGACGCTCTCCAGAGCGCAAACACAAATATGCGCTGGAGCCTTTACCAAGTTCCTTTGAGGATGCATGCTTAGCAGTTGGCAGCAATCCACTATCCACACATTCTTCCAATAAAGCATTCAGAAAAAGATGAAAAATTACCAGCTCGCACTTAAACTTATATAATAAGAAAAATACCTCAAATCTCACTGCACCTCATTTCCCGCGCAGTCTCTTTCGTCTTCAGGAAGAATCATCAAACGCCGATATTCAACGAATTCCAAAACAAAACAAAAAAACAAAAATAAGATATTCCAGGCGGAGGAGAGCAGGAGGAAGAAACTACTCGAAGGGTTGATTTGAGCAACTTAATCCCCTCACGAACAAGCCCTTATTAGGCTATTACTTATACAATTTTGCCGTTTACTGATGATCACATGACTGGACATTAGCGCGATTAATTTGGACAGCTAAGGCAATTTATGTAGGCTACCTGAGATATTAAAGCCTTTTGTATATATATTATCTCACAATAGTGAGTACACCCTCACATTTCAGCAAGCATTTTAGTATATCTTCTTAAGGGACAAAACTATAGAAGTGAAACTTGGATATATTTTAGAGTAGTCAATGTGCTGCTTGTATAGCAGTATAGATTTACTGTCCTCTGAACAAACTCTAACAAACAAACCTCTAAAACAACATACAGCCATTATTGTCAAAATAGCTGGCAACAAAAGTGAGTACACAGCAAGTGATAACAGCTGTACATCATTTAACCATGCAAAGCCACATGTCCTATTCATCATGTTCATGTTTTTGTCTGCTTGACAGGACCATACAAATTTGTGTATCTTGTATTAGAGCAGTTCAAATGTAGTGCTTTGAGTACAATTCTCTCATACTGACCATTGGATGTTCAACATGGCACTTCATGGCAAATAACTCTCTGAGGATTTGAGAATTAGAATTGTTGCTCTTGACAAAGATGGCCTAGGCTATAAGAAGATCGGTAACACCCTGAAACAGTTACAGTACAGTGGCTCATGTCATACAGAGGTTTTCAAAGATAGATTCCACTCGGAACAGGCCACGCAAGGGTCGATCAATGAAGTTGAGTCCTCATGCTGTGCGTCAGGTGCAATCAAAGAAGTTGAGTCCTCATGCTGTGCGTCAGGTACAGAAGCTGGCTTAAAAAAACAGACGCATGAGTGCTGCCAGCATTGCTTTAGAGGTTGCAGAAGCGGAAGGTCAGCTTGTCAGAGCTCAGACCATACGCCACACACTGCAACGATTCGGTTGTCATAGCCGTCGTCCCAGAAGGAAGCCTCTTCTGAAGCTGGCTCACAAGAAAGCCCGCAAACAGTTTGCTGAAACTAACCTGTCCAAGAGTATGAATTACTGGAACCATGTCCTGTGGTCTGATGAGACTAAGATTAACTTGTTTGGCTCAGATGGTGTTCAGCATGTGTGGCGATGCCCTGGTGAGGAGTACCAAGAAAACTGTGTCTTGCCTACAGTCAAGCATGGTGGTGGTAGCATCATGGTCTGGGGCTGCATGAGTGCTGCTGGTACTGGGGAGCTGCGGTTCATTGAGGGAAACATGGATTCCAGCATGTACTGTGACATTCTGAAGCAGAACATGATGCCCTCCCTTCAGAAACTGGACCAAATGGCAGTTTTCCAACATGACAACAACCCCAAACATACCGCCAACATGACAACTGCCTTGCTGAGGAAGCTGAAGTTGAAGGTGATGGAGTGGCCAAGTATGTCTCCAGACCTGAACCCTATTGAGCATCCGTGGGGCATCCTCAAGCGGAAGGTGGAGAAGTGCACACAAAATATTGACACTTTGGACACAGTTTTGACATGTTCACTTAGGGCAGGGATCCTCAAATCTGGCCCACGAGATCCTCTTTCCTGCAGAGTTTTGCTCTAACCCTAATCTAACACACCTGAGCATGCTAATCAATGTTTTCAGGATCATTAGTAAATCACAGGTAGATGAGTTTGATCAGGGTTGGAGCAAAACTCTGCAGCGCATTGGCCCTCCAGGGCAAGATTTAAGGAACCCTGACTTAGGGTATACCCACTTTTGTTGCTAGCTATTTTGACAATAATGGTTGTATGTTATTTAAGCTATTTTCAGAGGACAGTAAATCTATACTGCTATACAAAGAGGAACGTCTCAGGTTACGTATGTAACCCTGGTTCCTCGAGGGAACGAGACGCTGCGTCTCGGTGCCATACTTCTGGCATCCCTGCCAGCGCTTGCCTCATTCCTGAAGCTGACGCTGGGTCCGCCGCACGTGCTTTTATAGCTTCCTGGTCATGACGTCACCCGCCCGTGATGTCCCGCTCAGCTATTGTACTGATTTCACATGTGATTCAGAGCGTGGTCACAGAAGGCGTTCCCCTAGCGTTTTCCGACGCAGCGTCTCGTTCCTGAAGAGGAATCACAGGTAAGTAAGTTTGTCAGGGTTGGAGCAAAACTCTGCAGCGCATTGGCCCTCCAGGGCAAGATTTAAGGAACCCTGACTTAGGGTATACTCACTTTTGTTGCTAGCTATTTTGACAATAATGGTTGTATGTTATTTAAGCTATTTTCAGAGGACAGTAAATCTATACTGCTATACAAGCAGCACATTGACTGTGAGGGGTATATACACATACATATATCCCACTGATCTACAGATAAACGTGATATTATTGTAGGCCTATCTATTTAGCACTAGAATATTAACAGTCAGAGCCAATAATTGTGCTGCTAAATTGTAAAGGTAACATATAGTTATTTCATATATGTAGTTATTCACATAGTTATTTCATAATTCTCACTTTTGCATTCGGAATAAGTAGGGCATACATAATAATGTTCACTTTTGAATTGAATTCACCTGTAAATAGGATTTAAAATACATACAATTATTTTCATAACAGCAATACGTGTTAGTTTATTCCTTTCTCAAATAAATAATTAATTTAAACTGAATAAAATAAATCCATATGTGTTAGCTCGCTTCCTCTGGAGGGCCTTGAAAATTGTTGGAAAAACTTGTTATATTCTTGTTATATAATTGCTAAATTCCACTGGATGGCAGTGTTTCTCAACCCAACAAACAGTTCACAACAGATAACCTTCTGAAAATAATCATCAGGATACCATGTTTTAAGAAGGCCCACGATAATAATAATAATAATAATTATTATTATTATTATTATTATTATTATTATTATTATTATTATTATTATTATTTATTGCTACAAAGACATCTGTCTAGTGGGAAATATTCATTTCATTACTTTTTTTAACAATGAAAAATAAAAAAAAAATATTACAACATCTTTCAGCTGCCTATTTGATTTTTATTTTTTTATTTATTTATTTATTTATTTTATTTTATTTTTCTTGTCAGAGTGTAAACCCTGACCATTATTAACAAATTCATTACGGAGAAAAAGAAACTTGTCACTACATTTCCACTGGGAATTGTAAATTGAAGTATGTGGGTTGAGGAGGGACATCACCCATTATGATTTGTGTCAAGTAAGAGAAAGCTGCCTCCGTACCCCATGATGCTTTGCAGGTGGTAAGTAAGCAGCTCAGGAAGCCATGTACAGATAAAAGCTGGGTGGGGGATCCGCCCCGATCGCTGCGATTAGATAATCCAATTCATTATATCAATTAGATCATCTCAGACAGAAGGGGGAAAGTGAATTTTGGATGATCAGTGTTAAATAAGGAAAAGTAAATGAAAGTGGTTCTCCACTTGTAGGTCACGACCTACAAATGGGTCACAGGACTATCCTGATAGAGTCAGGTACAGTTTTGAAAAATAAATAAATAACAACAATGATAAATGCAAATAGTAAAATATGACCCATATTACAATGATCAATGCAAAAATATTTTTCTTAATCTGTATTTTGCTTAGATTTCCAGTATATCATCCTTAACATCCTTAAAAAAAAAAAAAAAACACTAACTGTGTATTAATTTATCCTTAAAAAAATAAAAGAAAAGGGGAAAAAACTATTTGAGGATACGTACGTTAAAAATAAATGTAATAAATAATAATAATAATTAAAAAAGTATTTCAGATAAATATTTTGAAAACAAGACCCATTGTGTTACACAATTGAAGGATCTTATTTTAGGGATATTAGTGTTCTTATCCTATTATATATTTATGTTATATGTATTCTTAGACATACATTATACATTATACATTAATAATATGCTTTGTGGAAGTTTGACATAAAAACATTTAAGAAAATGATTTGCTACTTGATGTCCAGAGTAAATCTGGATCTTGAAAGTACACCATATACATAGTGTATTGTTATTATTATTATTATTTATTTCCTTTTTCAGCATAAATTAGTTTCAGATTTTAAGGTACACTTACTTCAAAAACTTGGAAAAACTTGGTTTTCCTTGGGGGGGGGGGGGGGGGG
>NW_015555949.1:534575-542152 GCF_001515605.1 Sinocyclocheilus anshuiensis | reverse complement strand
ATTTTTTTTTTTCCCAGACATGAAAATATCCAAATGATGTGTCATTAGTAACCCTTTGAAATAATAAATAATTATTTTTTGAAATTTTTGGGGGGAAAAGTGTGTGAAAATTTGTGTTTTATGGTCGGTGGGATAAGGTGAGTACTGAATTAACATATTTCTGCAGTCATACAAATTGTTATATATCTTAGCCCAGCTATTTTAAACTGTTTGATCACATTCTAGGGTTATTATTATTTTGCATTAAAAAAACTTTATGCAACATTGATAGGAACACTGAGATAAAAAAAAAAAAAAAATTCAACCATCAACGCATTTCAAAATTGTTACTTTTTTGTAAAATATAACATCAAATTTTTATATTAGTGCTACCAGTATTACAACATCAATATTGTACATTTTTTGTAACATTTGAATTTTTAATTTAGTTCAATATTTTGTCATTGCAACATTTTAGTGTAATTTTCACTTGCAACTGCAATTGGATTTATATTGTAAACCTAAGTTCACTGTTATCCCACCGGTCACTATTGTGACCATCAACATGCTTACTCATTCTATGACCACACTCAACAAAACTGAATACATGTGAATTCATATATTAATACTGGACACCTTAAAGATAATGTGTACCAACAATCTTTGCCATATCTTTATGTTAACATACTTTACTAGCCTTTTGTTTTGGAACTTTGATGCAGTTATCATCTTCTCAAGGTGCAAACTGGAAATAAACTCTTCATGTGAAACTGCACATATTTCATTGAGACCCTTTATTTTTTCCATATTTGCAGTAAGTGCACTAAAACATCAGTCAGTAAGGTTTTTAGAGCTTTATAAATGAAAACCTTTTTTATGGTCACTATTGTGACCGGTGGGATTAATGAAATACCTGTAGCGTCTGCGTAGAATCATGCATGATCTTTGGGGTTTTATGGCTTAAGAGACCCTATATATATATATATATATATATATATATAACTTTGCAACAAAATTGCGCCAAAATACCACCATTATTACCTTGTTATGAAACAGAAGCAGAATGCATTTAATATGAATTGTTTATAAATATATTTTATGTTAAATGACACATTCAACTGAATCCTACAGTATCTAGGAAGCAGAGTATCATAGAGGCTTGGGGTGAGTAAGCAACCACCAATAACACCCTCAAAAACACCACAGAACACCCTAGAAAACACATAACAGGACTAAAACTACTCAGTTTTGATACATTCATTCATTCATTCATTTTTGCAGATCATGCAGTCCATAGACCCCTGGTCTAGTATACATCACCGCATCAGAGAGAGAGCATAATGCCTAGGTAGGCCCTCTTTTTTTAACATCAGCACTGTCCAAACCCGGATATACCTACATGTTCACATCTATAGCACATAAATTGTGTTTTGTCACTGGGGCTTTCAAAGTACCGATCTTTGTAAAGTTGCTTTGAGACTGATCTGTCTTATCAATGGTGCAACAGAACTAAAATTGAATGGGACTGAATGGCATATCTACCACAAGAACATGAAGCATGCAGGAGATATAAATATTCAAAACAAAAAGAAACACCATGAGCAGAATTATGCGAGGAGCGTTCATTTATTATTGATGCATGATGAATAGCCGGGTCTCCGGTGCGCCATATTGAGTTTCAGTCCCTCTCTCCTGTCTTTAAATATTCCTCAAGACTGAGAGCTTCAAAGTTAACTTCAATTACAGGCGTGATTAGATCTACACAAGCTTCCATTAGTGGATATTTAAGCTTCAGGCCCAGAAAGCCCTCAACGCGGACTGGGTCAAACACAAGAATATGCCATATTGATTTACTTACCACTACCGCTTTTTTTTTTTTTGTCTATTCAAGATTTATTCTATCTGGGTTTCCCTCAGTGAGAAATGTAAACTGACTGCTTGTTTTCTGATTGTTCGAGATTTCTGATTGCGAGCGCTTTCTCCGTATGTATTTACTAGTTCTTGGCACAATCTCACGTTGTTCTGCAAATGTGCTGATGTCGTGAAGTTCTCTATTGATTTCATGACTTTATCCAGTTTATCATGATCTGTTATCATGAAACTTCTGATTAAGTGATAGAACCAGGATATGAGTTTCTTTAATTGTCACTTCCATAATATGTATGTGTGTATTTCTATGTCAAACAGGATGTTCAATCAATCAATCATTCAACAGGCATTCAGGAGTGAAATGCCTTGAACACAACTGTGTCCTCTTCAGTATATTCCTCCTTTTTCAAAGAGCGTAAATGCAGTAGGGTCTGTAACAAGATTAGTTTGCAGATGGAATCCAGCCGTTTGGATATGTACATATGAAAACACATTTGATACGCTTGTTTCATGTGGTGCTCACAGCTATAGTACCACACGGGCGGTTGTATTATATAACGTGAAGGTGGATTGGGACATTTTGAATCGTCTTTAGACTAAATCGCTAACCGGCAAACTTGCTATTTGCTAGCAGCTTGCTACTTGCTATTGGTAGTTGGCATAAAGTTTTGGCTGGTAAGCATTAGCCAGTTAAGCCAAACTGCTGGATGCCATAACTACACCAGTCTCCAGACAATTTTTTTTTTCTTCTAGCAATTCAAAAGAAAAATATCATGACATTGGTAGAGATAAACATAAACAAAACTTTGTATCACAAGATGACGAGATACCAAAAAAAGAAAAAAAAAGAACCAGTAAATACAGAAAACTTCTATAAACTGATAATTATAAGCTGTCCACTCATATGAAGCTTTTTGTAGTCTGATTAAATTTAGTGAATCAGGTTAGGAAGGTTCAATTAGATCAGTGTTTCTCAACCCTGGTCCTGGGCGCCCCCCAGCACTGCACATTTTGTGTGTCTCCCTAATCAAACACACCTGATTCAACTCATTAGCTCATTAAAAGAAACTCCAGGACCTGAAATGGGTGTCAGATAAGGGAGATAAATAATTAAAATATTAATTTATAATAATAATTCAGAATAATGTCAAACAGCAGTGTTAAATGCTGCTGTTCATCGTTTTCTACTCAGTAACAACAATTATGGAGCATTCTAGTTTTTATAGGTGGTATTTAATGTAAATATGAATGAGATTTTTTTTTTTTTTTGAAGGAATGAATGAACGAACATACGCACGCACGAACTAACAAATAAATAAATACTCAGCAATAGTTATCTACAAAGTAGTGCTCACATCATTTATATACTGTAAGTTGAAAACTGTCATGAACTGCAACAATTAACTTCTATACTTCTATAAACGTACATACCTCTATATTACATTAACTTAAAACTGTTAATGTCTGTGCATCTGCTAAAAGTTATGTCAATTATTTGGAATACAGTGCCATATTGAGCTATGAACTAACACAAGACATAATAAGGGCCACAAAACCCCAGTTGTGGCTCCACATGTTCTGTTCAAGTGCACAAAATAAGATGCACACCAAAATACAGGCCTGAAAGAAGCGAATCCAACAGAAGACAACAGGATGGAAGCAGAGATGGCGAGAAAGGAAGACAGAAAGTGAGAGAAGGGGAGATGGAGGAAGAGAGAGGGGGAACGAGATTAAAAAGGGAGGGAGAGAGGCAGAGGGCCGCTGAAGCGGGGAGCGGAGGGGAAGATATATGAGCGTCCTGAATGATTGTGACAAGCATAGACCATATCAGCTACTGTTTGTTTGCACACCACCCCTCTCTCGCTCTATCCCCCCACACTGCATTAAAGCGGCCTGTCTTACTCTCTCTGTCTCTCTCTCTCTCTACCCATCTCATCAGCTGACACACAGCCAGATGTTATAGACTGATAAGGGCCACGGGCCCTTCCCTTCCACAACCAGTACCTACACACATTTATAGAGCATAAATGTACTCGCAACACACACACATACACACTCACGATCAACTGATTTGAGACCAGAATCAAATGCATTATGACACTTTCGAACATTTATAAAATAAGAAGAAAGATGTGACCAGTGTAAGAAAGTAACTAACTAAAAATAGAGGCGTTGCTATGTTGACTAAATGTATAGTAGCATAGCAGTAGCTCAGCTGTTGTTAAAACAGTGTAGCTTTACAGTTACAAGTTACTTTTCCCAACAAGTACATGTAACAGTCTAGCAACATAAAATGTTCCATTGCTATTTTTTGTCAGATTTTATTGCAAACAGAGCTTTACAGACAAGAAAACTGAGGTAATCAAGCACCTTACTTAGGAAGTAATTCGGAATTTATTGTGTGCGTGTGTGTGTGTGTGTGTGTGTGTGATGAAAATTAACAGAATGGTACAAAGAGTATGGCAAGTATGGTACAAAAGTGTCACAATATTGTGGGTCGTTGTCAAGGTATATGGCATAACTGAGATTTTGTTTTTTGTTTTGTTTTGCTTTGTTTTGTTGTGCCATATAAATATTGTGATATTAGATTCAATATATCTCAATATTTTGTAGTGCTCATAATATTTATGTAAAAAGAAAACAACTCAGTATGAATATTTATCATTAAAAGTTGTAATATTGTGGTGTAGTACAGGGAGTCAAATGAAGTACAGGGAGTCCAATTAGTTAGTGAATCATGTTTTGAACTGAATTTAAATAAATCCAAACTCAATTCACTGGATTACTGTAGTTAGTAACTACAGTCAAGTTAGCATTTTGATATTAGCTTCTTTATTTGTAGCTTGAAGCTAACTTATTTTCAAAAGGCTATCTTGACTGTAGTTGAACTAAATTATAATTTGCCTAACCTGTAGTTTGATGAGCTATGTTTTGAAAGTAGCTTCTTCAACAATGGATGTGACAGCGATTAATTGCAAAGAGAGGAGAAGAGGTAAAGAAAAGAACCGAGAGAGAGAGAGAGACAGAGAGACAGAGATAGATAGAAGAGATGGCAGGAGTGTACGTGCTAAAGAAAGACAGCAAAGACAGGACTATTCCATCACACAAGGAAAGGCAGAAAGGGAAACGATATAAATGGAGTTTCCTGGCTCCTCAATCATTTTTCTCTGTCATAATCGGTTTATTCCATAACTGCTTTTCCTCACATCATCATTAGTCGCTGATAATGACATTATTCAATAGGGGAAGGAGAATTACGCCTTTGGGTTTGTAAAAATTGGATTTCTTCTTTTTTTTTTTTTTTTTTTCTGTTCACGGCCATTTCCGCAGGCCTCTCATGCTCCGCTTTTAGCCGATAGAGTTTGTTTGTGATAGTAATTACAATTTAATGACGGCCATGTCCGTTGCCGTTATTGCTTGAAAATAACGTTATTATATCACTTCTTTATGCATTTGCCACAGAGTGGGTGTGTTCCATAAATACCACAGAATAAATTGGAGTGTTGTAAAACAAGTAACTTGATTGGTCTGGTCTGCTCACTGTGATGTCATAATGGAGGTGATTAATTTGCGATGATCAAGCAGGATATTTGCAGTAAGTTAGATTCATCGCACTTGGTCGACAGTACCAGTTAAATATGTTTTGGTCCTTATTTAAATATATAGTGCATCTATTATAACCCATTATAGACACAATTTCAGTCTCGAGTTCTAAATTTGATTTTGTGGCTCTCCTTAGACTTTTATTTATTTATATTTTTTAGTGGTACAAAGAAAAACCTATCATACAAAAGTGTCATAATGTGAGCGCTGTCAAGAAAAATGGAGTATGTGGTTGCTATGTTCTGTTGATATGAATGGTATTTAATGTGTTGCTTTGCAGATGCAAATGTGGTCCTACTGTTTTCTGCTGCGTTTATATGTAGTTGCTGAGGTGTTGGTTGGTTTTTAGGCAGACCGATTATCAGGAAAATGTTGGCCATGATTTTGGCTGATTATTGTGCCAGCTTAGCCGATTAACAGCAGTTTAAGATTATGTTTTCAATGTTTTTAGTACATTTTGAGTACATAAGTGTTCATCTGAATTTCGTAATTTTGTGTACGCCTAATTTGTCATCATTAAAATGTGTGTGTGTGTGTGTGTGTGTGTGTGTGTGTGTGTGTTTGTATCAGCATTATATTGGCCACCCTTTCTTTCTAAATCTCAGCATCTGCCATTAAAAATCACATTTCAGTCTCTTTTATATTTTAATCTCTAGATATGGCTCATATCCCTTCTTAAATTTAAGTCTGTGGGATTTCGTCCATGTTTTACCATTTCACCTCAACAAAATCAAAGTTTAGTCACTTTGGAAAGTTTTTTGACGATTTGAGATACCATTCCTGTCCATATACGTGGTTTCTGTAAGTTTTTTGACCATACGTTGAAAGTCGATTGGCTCCAGGGTTGTTTTAGATCTCATTGACTTCCCCATAGACAAAACCAGTTGGAACATTATGCATAATATTTTATTTTATGTTCCACAGAAGAAAGTAAGTCATACAGGTTTGGAATGACATGAGGGCTTTTGGGATTTTTTTTTTAAACTATTCCTTTAACACTTTATTTACTTATTAGCAATAGTACTTGTGAAGCCTGCCTTAAAAAAAACACCACTAATAAAATGAGAACCATTGCATGCTGCTTCTTTAAACTTACATCATCACATTAAGATCCAGATTCAATTGAAAAGTGGATTAGAAATTAGCCTCGGTATTAATCCTTTGTTCAGGACTTGTGATAATCTGATTCTAGGAGTGCAGCCCATATGAATCAAAACATTAAAAACAGGAAGTTCAAGACTGACAATAATGCTAACGGCCAGAACACCACAACACTGTCAACGTGAATCTCTCAGAACAACACACGTATGCTAAGCCTTCAGAAGACATTTCTTTGCATCCCAATCAATGAGACGATGATGATAACAAGCTTTCAGCCTCTGTCAGAGGCCTGAGCTTTCCTCTATCGGCCAAAGTCATCAGCGGAATTTTCTACAGAAACTCGAGGGGGGGATACGCTACGGCATGGCGTGATAAATACGGCAGGCAGTGCGTCAAGAAGATAAGCTCTAAATAATGCCACTCTGACACGGGAGAGAAAGAATGGGCAGATGAGGCCAAGCCATGCCATTCTGACAACACAGAGATGTTTCAGGCCCCGTTAAATGTATTAAAGCGCTTAATGCAGGCATGCAGACGGAATCCGTGGGGAATTGGGGGCGTAGGGTGTTTTATCCCATCTTCCGATGGCCCTTTTTTGTTTTCCATAAGCAATTAACAGTGTAGTGAACACCGGAGGAGAATCAGAGTGACAGTGTGAAAAGAACATACCTCTCAAAAGCCCCTATGGAGCAAAGATAGGGTGAAAGAGAGACAGATCGTGTTTGTTTACATCCCAAGAGTGCCCCATCTGTGGAAATGAAAGAAAGAGTGAGAAAGATAGATAAAGATGGTGTGGATAAAAGGTGTTTATTGGATTATGAGTGATACATGGAATCCAAAATGCTGGTATTGTTTATGATGTGATAAGTGTGCGCGCGTGCTTGCGTGCGTGTGTGTGTGTGTGCATGTGTTGTGCACTTTGATGTTCATCACATTGTGTTTAGTCTGCCAGACCGCCATGCTGTGATGAACCCTGTTCACACACACACACACACACACACACACACACACACACACACCCATAA
>NW_015555949.1:530175-534562 GCF_001515605.1 Sinocyclocheilus anshuiensis | reverse complement strand
GATTGAGGAACATATGCCAAACAGAAACAAACACATCCATACCTTCTTTCCCCTCTCAGATTTGTGTCCTCTTCTAGTTTTACACACTCTTCTCTTTCCTCCTCCTGATTTCCTGCTTTTTCTGTTGGAACCCTGTTCACACACACACACACACACACACACACACACACACACATCCATAACAATACATGTTCACTAAAATCCAACGAGAACAGTCCTCATCATTCCTCATGACACTTTAGACTGTTTAAATATCAGTATTGTTATATTGTTAACTAAAATTAAATCTATTTACTAAAACTATTTGGTAACTTTACGATTTTTTTTTTTAATAAATAATTAATAATGATATTAGCTTCTTCCAATATCAGCCATAAAACAACATCAATATTCGGCAGTAATATTGATGTTGTTTTAGACTTAAGAACATGGCAGTCCTGGCGGAAGATAATAATAAAAACAGTGAGATGCATTGCAAGGTCAAAGTTGTGCAACTTGCACATATTTACAAAGAATAAAAACAAAAACATATTGCAGATAGACTTAAGAATGTGTCTTGCATGACCAGCCCCTCTTGCTGTTTAAGATTATACTACTATTTAAGATTATACTTAGATTATACTCTTTCCCTGACTGACTCTCTCTCCCACATTGACATGTTATGGGTGATGGCAGGTCGGACACAAACACACTCTATGTGCTACTACTGCCTGTTACTGTGCCTTTGGCTCGGTCCCAATTGATTGGCTTCTTTTAAAACTTGACTCAACGATAAAAACTGATCTGAGAGGAAATAATTTGGAAGAATCAGAAGCAAACAAGATCCTAGACATAGAGAAGAAAAATAAAAAAAGAGAAAGAAACGAACAAGAAATAAACCCAAGCAATCTATCTCTTGTCCCAATCTGCTTTGGCAGGGGTGAGGAGCTCTAATGCCAGAACAGGCAAACACCAAACAGACACACACACACACACACACACAAAAAAAGCCTCATCACTTCTTGCTGGACAGATTAAACACGACCCTGTCGCATTGTGTTCAGATACCACACTGCCGCCGCTGGCAATGATGATTGAGTGTGTGTGTGTGTGTGTGTGTGTGTGTGTTTGTCTGTACGTCTGTGTTTGTGGAGAAGTTAAACTTCAAGAGCTGTCTCAAAATGCCTAAATTAACTAAGAAATGTTGAATACATAACAAAGCTGCATGGATTTGGATGAAAATATACATATACAGATGAAAATGACTGGTTTCAGGGACATAACAGGCGCAACACAAGATTCAAAAGTTTGGGGTTTAATTTTTTTTTAAATTTATTTATTTTTCTTATGCTGACCAAGGCTGCATTTATTTGATAAAAAAATAATAATAAAATAACATTGTGTAAAATATTATAATTTAATAACAACTTTTTTTTTTCAGTTTGAGTTGATTTTAAAATGTAATTTATGCCTGTGAAGGCTGAATTTTCAGCATCATTACACCAGTTTTAAGTGTCACATGATCATTCAGAAATCATTCTAATATGCTAATGTTGTGCTCAAGAAACATTTCTTATTATCAATGTTGGAAACAGTTGTGCTGCTTAATACTTTTGTAATAACCGTGATTTTTTTAAGGAGTCTTTGATGAATACAATGTTCAAAGGAACAGCATTTATTTTAAATCAAAATCTGTTGTAACGTTAGAAATGGTTTTAATGTCACTTTTGAACAAATTCAATGTCTCTTTGCTGAATAAAAGTATTAATTTAGTATTCAGTATACTGTCACAAAATAAACCCCCAACAATGCAATGAGTTATAAGAGGGATGGTATGTTGCCTTGAACAATGATGAACTATACAGTTTAGTGGCCATTATGCAAAAATATTTGATCGGTCAGTGCTGCTTTTGACCATTTAGAATCAAATACTTATGCCATGTTACACATTGTAAGTGATCAAACCTTTTTTTTTTTCCTCAATTATAATCTATAACAGCCTTGAATAGAGTATAATAGTGGCCACCCTCTTTTTCAGCGGCACTGGTTCTGGAAGCATTTTATTCCATAAGTTTTTCACATTTTTATAGAAACAATTACATTTTATTGTAAAATATGAACATATATTAAAATATTTAAGTGTTTTGAGAGCGTGGGAAGACCCACTTTCAATTCAGAGAGGGTGAAGCTTAGTGCTAATTTGCTTGCTGCGACTCTCTGATACAGCATCATGGGTAATGTAGTTACACTCTATTAAGTTAAATGTGGCTCATTACTAAATATGGCAGTTGTACTTACTGACACCTAGTGGAGCAGATGCTGACCAATCACAGGTTTTGTTTACTGACATCATTGCAGACATTCACATGCAACTAATATTCATTTATTTAATGAGCAAAAGAGTCCAAACAAGAGAGGTAATTCAGGTGGTCATGTGATGACCCCCTCCATGTAAAATGAAATATGATATGATGTGATATGATATGACGGAGGTCTTAATATCAAGAGGGCACAGTTTGAAACATATTTTGAAACATCCCTTTAATACAGGACTGAAGGAAACAGGCTCGACTCACAGATGGAACCCAAAAGATTGTAGAGAAGCATCAGGAGCCTGCATCAGGGTAGTATTGGGGTATGAGAGGAGAGTAGTAGGTAGAGAGGGGTCGAGGAGAGACGAGAGGGTGGAGAATGGGGTGAATTTAAGAGAGGAGTTTTAAAAGCAGAGCGGATGAAAAACCTGTTTAAGAAAACCCCACTGGAACCACAATCTGCCTCCACACCCGACCATGTGTGTGTGTGTGAGATTTACCAACAAAGAGAAGCGTACGAGGACTGCCCGTCCCAGATATACACCCACTCACACACACATATACTGAACTTCACCGGACTTTCCCAACACTCATGGATGTGTAATTGTATAACTCATAAAAACAGGGATCGCCGATGGCCACACATGCTCATACACTCTACGACACAAATATTGTTGAGAATATAAATCACAAACTAACAACTTCACAGCAGAAACACACTCAGACACATAAGTGTTAACAACAATACAACAACAATACCATATTTGTTTCTTCATAGTAATGAAGAAACATGGACTAAAGTGAAAAGACAAAAGCAGAACATGTTTTAAACAAATCAAAACAATGAAGAACACTGTTCAATGAAGAATACCCTCTGGTGCTCTTCAGTCACTTTTGGCCGAAACATTTTCTTTTTTTAATTTTTTTTTTTTAAATCACAGCTTCATCGGAATGGTACGAAACTTGGTGACTTTTATGGCATTTTAATGTGAACACACAAAAAAATTGAGGGCATGACTCGAGCAGACTAAGTGGTCGTAAAAAAAAAATTGTCACACTTGTGGTCTTCGGTCAAAAATGACCGACCATAGGAAATGAATGGGAAATTGACAAAAACACAAACATTCTGAGAATTTTTGTGTGTACAAGCTACAAATCTGACACAATGCAGAAAAAAAGTACACAGCAATGACAGGGTGAATCTCTAAAACATCTAGAGTGCAAAACAAACACATCCACTCACACACACATGCGTACACACACAATTACACACACACACACACACACACACACACACAAACACACACACCTATGAACTTGTGTGACTGTAACACAGCAAATATGTAAAAGCAATAATTCAACTACAATGCAGTAAAAAAGTGGACAGCAAGGAACGGGTTACACTCTAAAACATCAAGAGTGCAAAACAGACACATCCACTCACACACACACACATACACACACAAACATACACAATTATACACACTCAAATGAATTGGTATGGCTATAACCATATAGCCAAAACGAGTCAGAAAACTGAAATAAGAGGTTGAAATCAGATCAAACCCGGAATGATTAAGCTCTGATAAAACATTTCTGTTCATTTCTGTAACATTTTTATAGAATTTAAATGTTTTGTGTAACAAAATGCTTTCTCTGCATTCAGGTTTGACTGTAGTAAAAATAATTAAAAAAACTGACGCAACAAATCAACAAACAAAAAAAAAAATCTAAACTTTTACAAAAAGTTGTCTTTGAGAATGTCTAAAAATATATCCAAACCCACAACTGAATACAAATAAGTATTTATGTCCAAAAACAAGTAGAGAATGTATAGGCCTTTTATATAGAACTATATATAGTAATCTATGGGCTAAACCATGGAATTAAATAAGTTTTTTCTTATTTTATTCCCACCAGATTGCACTAATCTGGCTTCAAAAATTGGATTTTAAAGGGGTCTTATTATGTTGCTAAAAAGAACATTATTTTGTGTATTTGATGTAATGAAATGTGTTTATGTGGTTTAAGGTTCAAAAAACACATTATTTTCCACATACTGTACATTATTGTTTCTCCTCTATGCCCCGCCTTTC
>NW_015555949.1:527948-529770 GCF_001515605.1 Sinocyclocheilus anshuiensis | reverse complement strand
GTCCTCTTTTGGAAGACCAAACAAAGTAGTTTTGCTTTCACAACGAAACACACAGCGCCTTCACGACATGGCGGCGGCAACAACAATACTACAGCGAGAATAAAAGTTATGCCTTCTTTCTTTGCGTGAACATTTGGGCGGCGTTATGCAAATCTTCCCACATAGTGACGTAGATATGTGGGGGCGTGCTAGAATGAGCCGTTTTAGGTAGGCGTGGCTGACTCTTAACTTTTATAAAGAATATATCTTTGGATTTGAGACTTTAGTCTTTGCAACTTTACAGATCTTCTTTATGCACCAAGAGCTTGTAACACTCTAAAGAGAAAGGAAAATTTTAAATCGCATCATATGACCCCTTTAAAGGTATTGACTCTATAAGATGAAATACTGCATTCATTGAAAAGTCATATACAAATATATTTTACTTTTTTTTTTTTTTTTTTTCCAATGGGCAGAAATTCTTCATAATTATTACATAAATATTAACTACTGCCATGAAATTATCTCAAAATAAAAAATAAAAAAATATTATTGAACAAAAATATATTACATTGATTTTACTAAGGAGAAAAAAAGTTAAATTTCAGGTGTCCGGTCACTTTTGACCGTGAAGATCACAAGTGTGACTCCCAAATGAGGAGCACCAGAGGGTTAAGCGGTGTGTTGTGTTGTGATGTAGAGTTTAGTTGTTTATGGTAGCCGGGCATCAGCGCAACTTGCCACATTAATACTGACACCATTTTGTATACAAAATCCATATCAGCCACTGACAAAGCAGCGATATACCCCAAAGCAAACATATTCACATGGATTCATACTGTATATATTCATAATTCAAGCTGTGTATTATTTGCGATAATCTCTGACTCTCCTTGGGGATTACAGATGAGTGTACCACTAATATACAATAATCCTCCCCCTCAAAACACACAGTCTCTATATGACATCACTGTCTGCTTTATGACCTCACAGGGTCATTCTCCTTCAAAGATCTTTGATGCTATAGGCCTTTTATGGCCATTTTTCCAGTTGTTGTATTTTTTATGATGTAGTATCATCAAACCCAGTCTTCATATTTTTTGTGCTACATCTTTCTTAGCTTCCTCCCCCTCTTGCTCTCTGGTCTCGAATCGGGACATATCTTTCCTAGTCTCATCCAGCTTCCATAACATACAACAAAACACAAGGGTCTGCTGATAAAAACACAAAAACAGAAAGATAGCAAAGATTTATGTGTTCATCCGCCCCCCTTCGCCCTGGGCTTAGTCATTTATTTTGTTCCCCTGAATTCAAGTTTTCAAGAATCTTGTAGCTTCACACAAACATAGGACTTTTATGTCTTTTCATAGCATATATAATACCTTTATTACACGTGTCTATTTTGTTCTGTTGTTTTGAAAATAAATACTTATAATTTGTGTTTGTGTTTGTATACTATGTTGTGTAGTGATATATGATTTATTTTAGTTTGTTAGTTTAAATGCCTTTGTTAATATACATGATATATACCTATATTGCCCTAAAAGCCCTAAAAGTTAATATTGTTTCCATATAAATTTCACCAAATGGTTGTTGTAAGTTTGTCTACACTGTTACAAATGACTTTGGAAAAAGATCCCCCATTAAACCAATTAACTGTTTTGAGGGAACCATTAATAAGATCGTTTAATATGTATATATATATATGCAAAGCTGTTGTATGGTGATGAACCAAATAACTATGAAAAAGCTTAAAGGTGTGCTCAGCTATCTTTTTCTCATAATAAGATTTGAATATTAAGAAATTAATATTAATTTTGAAATATATATATATATATATATA
>NW_015555949.1:521020-527856 GCF_001515605.1 Sinocyclocheilus anshuiensis | reverse complement strand
TATATAAATAAAAATGTATTTATTTATTTATTTATTTATTTTTTTTTTCTAAAATCGTATACTCAGGTCAATTGAGGACTCACCTCATATCAAAAGCCTAATGCTGTAATCACATGACCACAAATAAAAAAAAATAAAAAAAACTCTGCAACCCCTATGTTGACATTCTCATTCATGGAAAGAAAAAAAAATCATGCCTGACTATGCATTTTTCAGCAGCATCAGTCCCCAAAAAAAGTTTTGATTTTGCATGGTGTTGCATTGATGCAGCTAGATGTCAGTTAAAATCTAAGATAATATGACTGCTTTATCGTCTTTTATTGATTATATAATATAGCTGTATGCAATTAATGCATAGCTTAATGATAATTTGTTCATGAGCACATCAAGATTACTTCAGAAGTGTGTCATATATAATACAGATTTCTTGCAAACTCCAAACCAATTCTGAATTATATTTATGCTTAATGTAACTTTGTGTGGCAGCACTGGAAATAGGGAATACAGCTAGGTGGTTCTCTTGCTAAATTGCTACTTTGTTTACTTTTATTGGGCAGCTAAATAGATAACATTAGCCAACGTAATCAAATTACCACAGAGCACAACAAAAACAGTCGCAGAAAAAAAAACTAAATTAAGATTCATATCATAAGCTAACACTTTCAGCCACAAATAATGAATAGAATGAGAGCAGAAGTCAAGAAATTTCAACAAAACTGTGTTAGCCTAATGAATGTAACTAGTTATGTAGAGCAATCAATCAATCAATGGGGAACAAATAAAAAAATAATTGCTTGAATAATTTTTTTTTCCCTTTAATTTTAGTAGATTTCTTCATGTTCACTGCAGAAGCCGCATAAACGTTTCCCAATTCGCTCTGTGCTTCAAAATCCTGCATATAAATGACAGAAACATCTGCAGAGTGGACTGCAAAAATATGCCTCCTATAAACACACACAAAAACACAAACTTGTAAATTGTTCATGGCCAAATACCCATGATGCAGTGGAGTATCAAAGCCACCGCACACGCTCAGCACTGACCGGAACCGCGTATATTCACTCTCTGAGGCGGCAGCCCCATACCGGTTATCATGGGGCCCAGCATTGCTCACATTGCCACAACAGCACGAGGGGAAGTCAGGCACTGCAGAGGATTGTGGGGGATCAACATTTGTCTGCCGTCTCTCGCTGTCACTCATCATTACAGCTACCACCATCAATGTAATGTGTGTGTGCGTGTGTATCCAAGAGAGCCAAAGAAGGAATCGCTCGCTGAATGTGTGGTCTTGGTGCAATTGGCTTTTCTGTATCCCTTACACACACAGATACAGGCAAACATACACTTTTTGCCCCATCTCTACAGGTTATTTACGGAAGCTTCGACGCTAAGTAGTATTTTGCGCTGGATGCTAACATCGTAGATGGTGAGTGGGCGGGACTAAAAGCCCAGAGGCATTACAGTCTTTTATGTCTATGAGAAATCAGACGTAGGCTGAAGAAACGGGTGGGGGGGGGGTACAAACACGCAGAAAATGGCCTCCAACCACTCTGTCGCAAAACAAAACAGTCTTTTCTGGACCACCAACGAGACCAACACCCCGCGTGATTTTCTTTGCACTTCCCTTTAATTGGTGTTTAACCAGATTAGCGGCGTCAAAGGCTACAAATGTTGACATCGAAACAACTCAGGCCCTTTGGCAAAATCTCCATTGCAATGCAAGACTGGTTGCTAAATACAAATAAACAAATGGCTGACTAAAAGCTAAAACGTGCGCTAATGCTTTCATAGTCAAACAAATACAAAAACCAAGGCGTTGCGAGAACAATTCCATTTGTTAGAGCTTTATTATGACCAACAACAAAGGGCCTGCAATTGATATGTTCTAAATAACGTCTCTATAACATCTTTCAAACCCATACAACAGGGGGAAAAAAGTATATTTTTCAAGCAAACACTGTGAAGTTCATGTAGACAGATGATCTCTGTGGAAATTGAGACAATAATTACATAGATTTATACAATTTTCCACCTTGTGGGTTTGGAAAAAGTTAAATGACGAAACGGAAGTGATAATCGGACTGTGTGGGATATGAAAGTGAGACGAGGTGGGTGTGATTACGTATTTCTCTGGGTAAAGTGGCCTCCAAATCATGATGCTGTGGTCGGCCTAAAGGCCAAATAAACACACTCACAAAGACAATAATGCAGACACTACTTTTTTCCACGGATTGTACAGGCCAAACAATTCACTTTGATTTTTGCACATTCAACATAAAAGACACCTATTTTATTTCCATGATGTGATAGATTTCGGAGTGAAACTGTATATATATATACACACACATATACATACAGTATATGTAGGATGTGAATTAATGTTTATGTTGACATTTATTCACTTGACATGCTTAGAAAGTGACTTACAGTGCATTCAAGATATATTTTATCAGTGTGTGTTCTTTGGACATGAGATCCACAACTTTGCGTTGTGTTAGCATCATGCTACTAGTTGGGATGCAGAATTTCATTCGTTACAGGTAGGCATATGAAGAAAATCTGGGGGAAGTGGGGATGGGGAAGTGCATCACAACTAAACAAAAAGCGCATTTTTAGATTTTATTATATTCCATTCATGTAGCAAGTACAGTATTTTTTGCATAATAATGTAAAGTAAACGTAAAATGTATTAAATTTAAATGTAAATTTCATATTTAAAACAAGTTCCGCTTAAATCCCGAATACAACAACGCAAGCATGACTTCTTAATGGCAGAACGGTCTGTGCTTTCTCCTTGAAGGTGTTGTTATTGGTCAGAAGCTTCACTTCAAAGAAGCATGTTTTTGCATATCTCACTTAGAAGGTTTAAAATATTAATATTAGCATTTAAAAAAAAAATTTAAATGTGTATTAAATAGTATCTTAGTTTAATATCACTCTTGGGCATGTGTGAATATGGGCATTTAATTTAAAATTTGTGTAACATTTTCATTTTTAAGTTCACTCTTAAAGTGCGGGGGTTATGGGGCTTAGCAAAGATCCAATATGACTTTTAATTTTCATTAAAACTGTGATTTATAGACCTGAAAAAGTTAATTACAAAATCGTAAAACACCATGGGCATTTTTATAACAAATATACATTTTCCTTGTTATGTCGAACTCTAAAATATTTTATCGGTAACATATAATGAAATGTTTTAGTGGGAACTGATTGGATGGTGAAAAGATGGATACAGTATTTAGAAGTATGGTTATGGAAGTATTCCATACCATAACGAAGGCAGACCTGAATGTGAGTTTAAGCATTATTTTATTGGCGTTACATTTATTCCATTAACTTCAACCAGCATGAAATTACTATTAACTGCTATCTACAACAATAGCCTAAAAAATTGCTATCCAATAGCCTGCATGGCCTATTTGATGTCATACAGCAAGAAATTTTGTTCAGAGGTGGAGTTATTAGAGTATAATGAAAGATTGTTGAGAGAAACTAATTTTCCAGGAATGTGTAATAAGAAAATAGAGTAAATTTTGATTTCTTGGGAACCTCCAGTGGTTTTAAAAAAGATTAGCCTCCATTCAATCTCAATCCTGATGGGAAGACTGGATCTATAAGCTGCAGGACTCCGGAGAAAAGAATGTTTGATATCATTTGTTTAAGAATCAAACAGGTTTATATGGTATCACAAGGAAAACCTCCATTCCATACAGCTTTAGGTCAAAGTCAAATCGAAAGGGGAGGGTCTCTATGGACCAGACCAAGTCTGCCAAAATAAACTCTCACAAAATGCAGGAAACGAGCACCCTGTTCCACAGGAAATCAAGCCGCCTGTCAAGTAGTCGCCCCTGACATCCCCATGCCCCGTCTCCCAGGTTACTGCGTATTGTTTACTCACTGTGAAGGGGTCAAAGGTCATCCAGACCAAATCTATTTCCTCTTTCGTTTCATTCTCTCTTCCCCCCCTGAGCCAGAGAGGAACAAAAAGCGAGAGAGGGGGGGGTACAGAATTAAAAAAAAAGATATATATAGAAAGCGAGAGAGAATGATCAAACTGGCGAGATAAGAACTGTGGGTTACAGGAGGAGGAAGAGCGAGGAAGATGAAGGAGAAGCGGAGGGGGGGTGTATTCAACTACAGGCTTCCTCCTCTTATGCTAATGCAGCCAATTTCCCCTTTTATTTCATTTCTCGAGCTGAAATCTGCGATCTTTGATAAGGTTGCCACGGAGACCGCCTCTCGGGCGGGCGGATGTGGGCAGGCATGTGATGGAGATGTGCATGTGTGTGAGTGTGTGTGTGCAGGAGAAGTAGGGATGAATAATTTAAAACGGCAGCAGCCCAGAGAGATAAAAAGCCCAGACACACACACACTCGCTCGCTCACTCACAAGCTCACACACATACACACACTCGCACAAAGCTCTCTCGGAGCTCGGCGGACAAAGACAGGTGACCCCACAAGGTCGGTTGGGGGTGTGCGAGGTGGGTTGATGATAGAGGGATGAAAGATGGAGGAAGAGAAGACACAGGGAGGACAACTCTCTCTGG
Source organism: Sinocyclocheilus anshuiensis (assembly GCF_001515605.1). Taxonomy (NCBI): domain Eukaryota; kingdom Metazoa; phylum Chordata; class Actinopteri; order Cypriniformes; family Cyprinidae; genus Sinocyclocheilus; species Sinocyclocheilus anshuiensis. The sequence continues at coordinate 523,304 of NW_015555949.1, read as the reverse complement.
AGAGGGACGGACAGGGGGATTCAAGTATTGATTTGAGACTTTGGAGACACACAGCCCGTTGAGTCAGTTTCCATTTCAACAATTCCTTTCCAACAATCTACCATTGATACATTCTCATCTATTGCTCACTTGTGGAATGAGTTCTAATATAACTTAAGACACAGGCCTCACAATTAAGATCTCTTTAGCATTTCAATTGGTACTGCTAGATATTGGATGGAGAGCAAATAGAGACTTTAATGCTCTGAAACCGTTCTTTCATATCTCTAAGTTATGCTTAATTTCAGTATCAACTGTCAAGTTCAGTATCAACTGTGAATATCAACCAAAAATTTATTCGGAGACATAAAAATAGACATGTATGAGACTGTTGATAGAAAGTAAGTGTAGAGAATTAAGCGATAAAATTAATATGAATTGGTATTGCTTGGACTTAATGGAAAAATTTGAGATCAAATAGAAATCTCTGACATTAAATCAGTGTCTTGGTATGTAAGAATATAAGAAGTGTTTAATATAGAGACAGGTTCATACAATTAATATGGATGGCGTAGCTCTGATCATTTGGTTTTGTTTCATTTGATGAGCAATATTTGAGTTCAAATTGAGATCTCTGATTTTCAATTGGTATCTTGGTATCAGAGAATACAGGGAGTCCAATTGTGGAAGAGTACAGTGTTATAAAACTGATGTGGATGACACAGCCCTGATAATTTGGTTTTGTTTTATTTGATGAGAAATGCTTGAGTTCAGACTGAGATCTCTGACTTTTTAATCCATTTAATCTTATCTAAGAGTATAAAGAATATTTAAGAGTACAGAGTTATACAATTATTTTGGATGGCATGCTCTGAGTATTTATTTATTTGATGTGCAATATTTGAGTTAAAATATTGAACTCTGATTTTCAATTGGTATCTTGGTATCTAAGAGTATAGACCGTATTTAAGACTACAGAGTTATAAAACTAACATGGATGGCATTTTGATAAATTGTTTTTATTTTATTTGATGAGAAATGTTTGAGTTCAAATTGAGATCTCTGACTTTCAATTGGTATCTTGGTATGTAAGAGTATAGGCAGTATTTAAGTCTACAGAACTATAAAACTAAGGTGGTGTCAGGGATTCATCACAGTCACCAGCCAGGATAATCACCCGATCACAGTCACCTGCGAGCACTGTCACCGCAACTGTCTCACGTCATTACCCACTCCACTCCCAGGATCTCACTCTGCACGAGTTGCATCCACCCTCATCAAAAGCCCCGAACCTCGGGAGAAGGTTACGGTCCCATCTGATTACTTGGCGTTCCAGGATGTCTTCAGTAAGCAGGCAGCCACTCAGTTACCACCTCATCGGCCATGGGACTGCGCCATCGATTTGCCGCCTGGAGCAAAACTCCCCAAGGGTAGAGTACACCTGTTGTCCATCCCGGAGCGCAAGGCGATGGAGGAATACATCAAGGAGGCTCTTAACCAAGGATTCATCCGACCTTCCACGTCTCCAGCTGCCTCCAGTTTCTTCTTCGTGGGCAAGAAGGACGGGGGCTTGCGGCCATGTATCGACTATCGGACTCTGAACTCCCATACTGTGAAGCTACCCTATCCCCTTCCCCTGGTCCCGGCCGCCCTCGAGGAACTCCGTGGGGCCTGCATCTTCTCCAAGCTGGACCTGCGAAGTGCTTACAACCTCGTTCGAATCCGGGAGGGCGACGAGGGGAAGACGGCATTCATTACACCATCTGGCCACTATGAGTACCTTGTAATGCCGTATGGGCTAGCCAACGCCCCGTCTGTCTTCCAGGGATTCATGAACGAGGTGTTCCGGGAGTTCCTCCACCGCTCTGTGATTGTCTACATCGACGATATACTCATTTACTCCCAGAACATGGCCGACCATCGCCAACACGTTCAGCAGGTCCTTCAGATGATATCACTTCTTAATGGAAGAGCGCTGTTGTGGGCTAAGGCCATATGGAACGCTAAAAGTTTCATAATTCATTAATATGATGCTTTCACTAACCATTTCAAAGAAGCCTTTGGCCACACTGCAGGAGTGCTTTCGGTGTCCGACTCGTTCGAATCCGGGAGGGCGACGAGTGGAAGACGGCATTCATTACCCCATCTGGCCACTATGAGTACCTTGTAATGCCGTATGGGCTAGCCAACGTCCCGTCTGTCTTCCAGGGCTTCATGAACGAGGTGTTCCGGAAGTTCCTCCACCGCTCTGTGATTGTCTACATCGACGATATACTCATTTACTCCAAGAACATGGCGGACCATC
>NW_015555949.1:496847-521010 GCF_001515605.1 Sinocyclocheilus anshuiensis | reverse complement strand
CATCCACCTCTTGTATCAATAAACCATCCTGTCTTTCACTTACCCGTTGTGTCTGGCCTTGCTTTATGACAGGTGGAGGGTAGAGCCCTGATAATTTGGTATTGTTTTATTTGATGAGAATTTTTTTTCAGAATCAAACTCAGATTTTCAGTTTGTAATATATATCTCGAAAAATCAGAGCACAGTTTGAGATATTGTTGATATCTCTGAAACTCTACAGAAGATAAGACAGATTTGAGATCTCTTTTTTTCTCTGGAGGAAATCTAAAAAAAAAAATGGGGATTTGTTCTCCATTTAATCTCATTGTACAGGAGAAACAACAAAAAAGAGATCTGTTATTTGTGATTTTATTTCTTTTCAATTCTTGCTAATGACTACTGCTTCTCAGTGATTTCTCCTGGGAAAAAAAAAACTCCCACTAATTTCACACGTCTCCTCTAGAGTATCACAAGAAATGTTACCAGTGTCTCAAACTGTGCTCATATTTATCCAAAGTAATCTAATGAACATTTATCATCGAATTCTCATAAGATACCCTTATTATATGTCCCAGATGTTTCTCTCAAAATTCCTTAGGAGACACAAATGAGCCAAAGTCGAGATTCGAACAAAACACAACTGGGAACTTCATTTAGTTTCCTTAACTATGAAAGGACAACACCTGAGCAATCAAATTTTCATCTGGGCATTCCCAGACTCAACTTCTAGGTTGACGCTGCCACACACCCTCTGCGTAACCTGGTGAATTAGGGTTCAGTGCTGCAGTCGCACGCTTAGAATTTGTGAGCACTCCCACACAAACTTACCCAAGCGTTGTGTGCGTCACTGTGTGTGTGAGAGACACATGCAGGTCCATTCTGTTCTGACTCCTGTCTGTCTGCTTCGGGACATTGCTGTCTTTCCTAGCATCACACACAAACACAGGTCATGTGCAGGTGAGAGGTTCAAATAGAAGTGTATGAGGCCACCGCCTCTAAACACGCCACACAGGGTGAATGCTGGGAGCCCGTACGTGTGATCCTCATTCAAGCATGACTAGATCATCCGTGCTGGCGCCAGTCAGACCATAACACTACCTGCGGAACCAGCACACTTGTTGCGTGTGTATGTGCATTTTTTTACCTCATACACATTTTTTAAATCATTGTGTAATGTGTTTATTGTATTTATTTTGCTTGTGACTCTTTACATATACACCAAGATCGTGATATGGTGCAAAATTATAAAAAAAAAATACTATAAAAAAACCTGTTACATATTGTACACATATGGGACAGGAAGTCTAAAAGGGGACATCCTTTGATGTGGCACGTCTGATCCAAAGCGTTTTGTAGCGTGTCCAGTTCCATCAACACTACAAATCTTAAAAGATTTCTGCAGAAAAACAGATCGCCATCAGTGTGTGTTTTGTCTTCTCATTTCATGCCTGACATTCCAACCTGGGTCCAGGTACACTAAAGACGCACATATGTACACATGCACACACACTAAAGCTTATATATACACATACATAAAGTTATTCAACAGCACATGGTGCATTGAAGTTCATCACTTTGAGTTTAGACTGCTGGTACAAGATCTATGTGTTGTATTCAGTACCTGTACTAACCACAAGGTGGCACTAGACACATTTGAAATGGACCTCAAGAAGGTAGTATTTCCATAAAGTTATATAAACCAAACACTGCACATGCTGAAACAAATAGATACTCCAGATAACAATAGTGATAGAAACATTCTATACTGGCCCTCTCGAAAATAATACAAGATGAAACTCAGCATTGATCTGACTTCTGACAAACGACATAACACTCAAACTGCAAATGGTGTAATGCTTTAAAAAGGGTGTTTTAATAGCAGCTGATGACACACAACAAATAAACTTTTTCAAAGTATTAAAATATACAAATAGTGAGAAATACATTTAAAATTGATTTTAAATGGAAAGACATAAAAAAAAAATAAGGTCTTTTTGAGGCAAAGATGAAAGCTGATGCTCCAAAAATCTCTTTGAATCAATTTGGGTGTTGCATGAAAAACATCTTATTGTTTTTATAATTCCACATAATCAGAGGTATTTAATCAAATGATTTCCCCCAAATCAAAATGAATTAATAAAACTGTGGAAATGTGATATACATTTTTTTCTTCTCTCGGTAAAAGTGATCAGTCTTGGATTTACATCAAACCCTTTGAATGCATTCTCATTATATTTGTCTGTATAATTATTACATTTTGCAATCATTTTCTATTGGAGCATACAGTGTGAAAAGCAATTGTAGGCAAGCAATTAAATCAGATGTTAATTAAATCTGATCTTGTGTTTGTACATTAATTAAGCTGCAATTTTAATCTAGTAAACCCCGACAGTCTAATAAGAGATGTGGAAATGTGTGCAGGCGCAGAATTAGCTCATTTCATGCCTGTAAATGCTGCTTTTTATTTGTTCATCTCATCAGCGCAAGAACCCAGCGCGGCACAACTCCAGCCTGCCCATCGCAATTATCGGCCAAGTTAATAGAAGTCATGATCAAGTCATGATCTACCTTCATTATTTCCCAGCCTAATTCTTAAACCTGGAAGACACACAGGAAATAAACCTGGAACACACAAGCGAGAAAATATACAGATTATACACACAGATTACGAATAAACCGGTTCGAAACGTGCTCATGTTTATGAAGATGCACGGGCATATACGGACACTTCCATTATGTCGATTTCAGCAATAAAGGTTCTCAGATGAAATGCTGGTTTCCGAACGCTCCAGTTCTTGGTAGCAGAGACATAAAAGATAAGTGTGCGAATTTTCCCCTACGGTCAGCATCTCCACACACACACACACACACACACTCGCTCACTGGTCAGGTTTACTCGAAGACTGGAGTCTAAACAAATCCCTCTCTTAAAACGCATAGGAACAGCACATTAGGCAAAATTACAAACTCATTTAAAGCTGGCAAAATATTGATCGTCATGCATTTCGTAGCACACCGGTGGGGGAGAATAAGAAGTATGATGGCAGGTGTAGATGTAAATTGTTTGTTGGCAGCAGCGAATTTTAAATTACAGTTCAATCATGGGAGGGTGGGCAATGGGAGGGGTCTTTTCTCTGATGCCCTCTCTGCACGCTTAGTTAATATTTCACTGGGTGAGAATAGGCTACGCCAGCCAGGGTGCATTTCACCCCCTGAATGAGAAGCAATCTCGCCCAGCCGACTCGAACAATAATTAGAATGGAGATTAAATAAAAATAATTAGAAAAAAGTTCATCTAGTTTTGATGCATTAATTATTCAGTTGCGCTTTATTCCACGTCTAATTATCTGCTTCACTGAAAATGCCGAGATTTGCGTGACTCATAAAAATGACATTCGTGTAATTATGTCAGCAATTTGCGGGGAACTCGACTAAGCGACGCGTCAGCTTTCTTTCTTTGCCTTTCCCCCCGTCAGTTTTAAGTAACTTACTTCCAACTACTTATAACTTATAAGTTAATACACTTCCATTCAATGCTGCCATAAAAAAATAATGGAAGGCGAGTCAGGATTATTTACTCTAGAAATGGCGAGGCGTTCCCATGCACTCTATTCCCCGTCCGCCTTCTCAGACACTTGTACCTCTCCGAGTACAATGCAAACAAGACGAGCTCCATCCATTCTTGGTCAGTAGATAATCATTTGCATATAAATGGGAAATATTTATTGTGACCGAATATTAAAAAAAGGGGGAAGGCGAGATGAAGTAGGCCTAGTGTTTTCATTTTTCAAACCTCAGGAGGCGGCCTGTGATATGTTATGTATTAAAGACTTGTTGGAAGATGAAGAAAAGGAGGGGAAATAAGTGCAGGGATCTGTCGGAGAGTTTATCGCGCCGTGGGACGGGTGAATGAAGCGAGGTTGTGCTGGTGAAAGAGTGGAGATAGAGCGATCGCTCTCCTCCGTCTATCTCTGAGGCCTGAGTCTGCTCTGGCATGCACAAACACACCGACAGCGACTCTCAGTATTCACTCCAGCTCACACTTTTGCACTTTACTGTAGTGTGTTTGTATTGCAATGTAATTACATATGTAATTACTTAGTAATAACAATGAGCAGCATGCAATTAATATATAAATACACTAAGGAGTAATTTCTAATAAACTTGGATAGCCTACTTACTAATGCTTATGAGTAATGTGTGTAATAAAAACTTGTGTTATTTCTACATGATCATGTAGCCTAAAAATATAACTTTCATTGGTGTCAGGTTGATTAATATATATATATATATATATATATATATTTATATTTGTTATCTCAACTCATGCTGTTATCTACAAGGTGATACCAAGTTCTGTTGAAGTTTTATATAGAAAAACAGAAGGAAAAGCAGGAGTTTGAGGAAAATAATTACACCTATTTTTTTCCTGGTTTTATAGACTATTTTGGATTATTTTTGGATAAAGTTTAAAAGTGAAATTAAAATAAAATTAGCCTCAGTAAAAGTGTAAAGTAAAATGAGTTGACATATTTATTTAACAAAGTTCTGTTACCATATTTGCATTATAAATTAAAGTCAAAAAGCAAAAGGCGAACCTCAGGAATGAAATCAAACTTAAAATCACAAACATGAGTTTTCAGGTGTACACTGTAAAATCCAATAGTTTACCTTACTTAGACTTAATTTATTATCTTTACTTAGTTGTTACACTTACTAGGTTTTATTAAGTTACAGCTACTTTCAAGGCAAATAAAACAATTTACTTACTGTTTTGAGTGACACTTACTTAAAATATTCAAGTAGCCACAAAGGAACCAATGATATTAATAAACCAGTGAGAGGCAGCAGTGCACTAATATGTTGCTAATGTGCAACATAACAACAGAAGAAGAAGAAAAGAAAAAGAGTCTTAATAGACTTTTAGAGTCTTAATAGACACATTTCCTCCATGTCTGCAGTTATTTTTCACTAGTTGCATTCACTCGTTTCCCAAAGTCATTTTCAATGTTGAATTCTCAATACAACTGAAATATTTGAGAGAACATCACATAAGCTAACTTCATAAATTGATGTTGATTTTCCTAAAATGTGTTTTTTTTTTAAATGCACCATTATAGTGATTAGCGTTCCCTTTGGTTGGGCACTTGGAACTTGGTTTACATTACTATAATTTTCTTCCTGTTAATGCAGCAATGCATCATGAAGTCAGAGTTATTTGATTTCAAGGGAAGAAAAGTAATAAATAGGTTGCTTTTAGAAGGTAAAGCATTAGTGAATTTTTTGTGTGTGTTTATTAATGAACTTTATCAAATTAAATTTTTCATAAATACCTTGAGATGATTTTAATTGGGTTTATATAGTCCTTAAATCGTGTGTGGTAATATGCTAAAGTCACACACAGACTTAAATATTCAGCACATGAATCACAACAATGATAACAATTCATTTTCTTTTATTTTCATTAATTGTAACAATAACCATTTTATTTGCTCTTTTTGTTGTGCTACTACTGACACAAGACAGCAAATAAAATTGGCAAATAAAATCAACAACAATAAAACAAAGCAACTACATAATTTATTCATGTCGCATTGCACTCTGGGAGTCAGTGAGTAGCTATACTAAGTCATGAGTAAACCTAAATGAAAGGATCAAGTACCCCCTACAGTTCTTTTTTAGTTACTAGAACTCTCGTGTAAGTACACTATACTAACTAAGCATTTGTCAGTACAATATACTATTCCTATTTCACTTTACTTCGTTTTTTCAAGGCAATCGGTTTGCATGCTTTTTTTAAGTAAGCCCAACTAATTAGATTTTACAGTGTACCAACAGTCATTTGGTTTCTAAACATGGGACTGCAGTAATCGGACTAAAATGTGTACATGGAAAATATATCAACTACACATCAGCATATTACACATGTACACATTTTCCTTCCCTGTCTTCCACTCTTTTCCTCTTGTTGGCTAGTTCTCCTTACATGCGGAGCCAAATCTCTTGGCATAACCACATTCCCCTGTGGGAAACCCTGAAGAGATAAGTGCACCCAGTGTTAGCTGAGTCTTGAGTTTATAACTCTGCCATCACAGATATGGAGTAACCTATACACAGATGGAGAGATCCACACTCCTGCGTGTTTACTTAAGTGTGTGCGTGTGTGTGTGTGTGTGTGGCCAGCCAGGCGCGTGGAGCGGTGTGCAATTCCAGCATTGTGTTTTATCAGCGTTACACTGCTGTGATAATAATGTTAAGAAGAGATGTAGTGGAGAAAAGGATGACAGAAAGGTGTTGACTGAAACAGCTCAGGCCGCTTAAACCAGCTTTGAAGTGCTGCCTCATTCAGAAAGACACTCACACTGCCTCTTTGCTGCACTATCTAACATCAGTGCTGATGCAGCTTGCAAGCCAAAAGTTATCGTGTTCTAATCAATGCCTGCAACGATACGGTGTAATACAAACATTATAAATAAACCGCAAAAGAGGAAAGCCATCCTTTTCTTTTCCCTTATCTATATATATACAAAATTGCACATTAATGATATCCATAATATATGACAAAAATCCAATTCATCGAAAATGCTTATTTTGAGTCAGAAAGAAAATGCATAAATTGTATTATATTAAAATTCATATTTTTCTTTTCCTTTTTTCTTAATTGTTTTTATTTATTCGAAATATTTTATTCATAATATTTGATTTAAATATTTTCAAGCGCTATGCCCAACCATTTTTAAGCATTTTCAACCAGGGACCTTTTTTTGGATCAGTTGATTCTTTAGAAGAGAGAAGAAAAAAAATCTGCGGACCAGTTAAAAACTCTCTTTGTCAAACAATACCATGGTGTGACAAATTTAGGACGCTTCAAAGGATGTAAAGGTTGTTAATTCAGAAAGTAGGTTGACAAGATAATAATGTTTGTTAATGTTTTGATGGAACTCGGTGTAAAGTCTAACGTCTTTTTATATTACATGATAGTTGGGTTCACTAAAAGTATACAAATACATTTCAGATTTTCCAAATTTAACAATTTCTAATGTCATCATAAAACATTTCTAATTATGGCTTCATACGAATCAAAAATCCTTGATTTTTATCTATTTAACTTTTCATAGTGTCTGGCTTTTAGGACTTGTTAGAATTCCAACTCAAAAGGCAGAATGGAGAAACATGGACAAATTTTGTTAATGGTTTGAGGGTAAAAAGATGAAAAGATGTCAAACACGCAGAGTGAATGAGGGCAGATGGGACTTCTAAGGCAAGGCCCACACACACACACACACACACACACACACACACACAGAAATGTGCTAATAAAATAAAGTCATGACTTATTGCTAATGGTTAGTAATGCCAATCCAACACACATTCTAAGAAATAATACTTGTGCCCTGAGTCAATCTGTACCTTGTTTCCCACCTATGACTGAGAAGTGTTAGGACAGCTGTAACACTCTAAAAGTTCCCTCTTCTCTCTTTTGCCCAGTGAATGACTGCATGTTAATGTCAAACACTTATAACACAGGTTTAATCCAAAGCACATGTTGTACTTCCCAAAAAACACAACCTCCGTCTCATGTACCGAGCTTTACACACACACACACACGGACACATGCACCTCACTGCCCCGCCAACAATAACACTGCCCTATCGGCACACATCAAACCGCAGTGCAGAAAATCATTACTGAAATTAAATAGCCTTTTCCTCGAACGGAAAAGAGAATTGACGGGGCTCGCCCAATCTGCGCAGCCATCTCAGAACGCTCTTCCTGTTGTTTGAACGTGCATTCTGTATTGTGTTGATATAACGCCCTCCGTCCCCGGAAAATGGAAAAATGTGATGCAAGAACTCCTTCCACCTGGGGTTTTCATGACAGGACGAGGAGGAGGCTAGAAGGAGAACGAAAGACAGAGCGGATAAGTTGGTGTTTTCTTTAGATGGTTATTTAAAGTCAGTTTTCTTTGGCTGCCACTGGACTTGCAGTTGGGCAGGCAATCGAAAAAGGACCTATCAATTACTGACCCCTCTCACCACTTACGATTCCTCCCCAGGGCCCTGAGGACAACAGGATAACCCTGCTAACGTGAAAAGTGTTCCCGGGGTGGACATTAATTTACTAATGCGTTTCTTGCAGGTCCCGTGGGGGTGGCACTGAAGAGTGGCCCTCTTGGGACTCCGTAGCCATTCTCATAACAGGACCCAGGCGCCAATCGGAAAAGGGAGGTAGCAAACGCAGTCTTGATGCTATCACATTGACAAAACCACAAAGTCTCTGATAGAAACCTTGAACGACTACTATTAATTGGTTTGACTGTTTGTTTTTGTTTCTGTCTGAGACAGACAGCGATATGACGGCACGTCATTGATGGCTCTATTTCTGCATTTTCCACATAATCAGGATTGACGTGCGTGGTTGTTGTCTTTTTACCACATAAAACTTTTTGGGAAACATTTGTCAGGCTAAATACACAAGCGTCAGTCACCCATCTGACCTACAATGGCACGGGACAGGAAACGCTGAGGGAGCATGGCCAAAAACGTCTCTCAAAGGATCTCAAAAATGGCAATTTTAGTGCATGATTGAGATATTTGAGTGGCAAAGGGATAGAAAGTTGATCAGAGGTTATCTAAAGGTTATCAGTGTATTATTACCATGTTGTAACAAGGTTATTAAGAGGTTATTACCGAGAGCTTGAAGGTGGATGAAGAAAATTCTTTAATGTTTGAGTAATATTACTTAAAGGGTTAGTTCACCCCAAAATGAAAATTAGGCTGCGTTTTACTCACCCCCGATGCATCCTAGGTGTATATGACTTTCTTCTTTCAGACGAATCCAGTCGGAGTTATATTAAAAATTGTCTTTGATCTTTCAAGCTCTATCGTTGCACTCAGCGGGTGTTGCATTGCTTCTGTCCAAAAGATGTGAAATAAAAAGCAGCTTTCCATAAAAAAAAGTGTCTAACATGGCTCCAGGGGGTGAACAAAGGCCTCCTGTAGCGAATCGATGCGTTTTTGTAAGAAAAATATCCATATTCAAAACGTAAAAATCACTTCAATCTAGCTTGCGCCAGCAGTTGTACACAGAAGCAGTTCCGGGAGCATGATGTATGAGTTCAGCGCTGCGCATGCGCCGGTGTGTCTCGTGAAAACCAACGTTTGTTTACAGGATCAAAAGAAGCAAAGTTTCCTTACTTTAGCAAAGGAAAACAAGTCTCCTCTTAGCTTATATCGAAATCCTCCGACATTCTTCTTTACAAATCCTCGTTTTGTACTTCTAATTAGTGACCGTTGTTTTGTTTCGATCTCTCCGCGTGCGTCACTTCTGAGCGGCGCATGCGCAAAGCTGACCTCATACGTAATTCCCCCGGAACTGCTTCCGTTTTACAACAGAGAGCGCAAGCTAGATTCAAGTGATTATTACATTTTGAATATGGATATTTTTCTTACAAAAACGCATCGATTCGCTACAGGAGGCCTTTGTTCACCCCCTGGAGCCGTGTGAGACACTTTTTTTTATGGAAAGGTGCTTTTGGACAGAAGCAATGCAACACCCGCTGAGTGCAACGATTTTCATTTTGGGGTGAACTAACCCTTTAAGAATTGATAATAAGGTTAGTTTAAGGTCATTCAAGTGATCTCATAAGGTCACGCGCCTCACAAACATTGGCGCCCACCAGTCCTTGAAATTTGAATACGTAGCTACGATAAAACTTATTTTGAGATCAATAAAACTCTGCATACGCACCCACCCATGCACACTCAAGATGATGTGAACATGTGACACCGACCCTAATTAATGAATTAGAGAAGTCAAAGGTTACTTAAACAGCTTTCTGTCTGGGCCAAAAGGGTGCAAGTTTTTGTGTGTGGCGATTTCTCTTAACGGCTAAGTACTGTGGCTGACCTGACATTGTGGTTTGTTGGATCGGAGAACGAACAGGCGGTTGCAGCCCACTTCATCCTCTTCTGTGTGGGTAGGAGGAGATGCGGCGCCTGCTCACTGTTCAAACATCTACTTCTCAAGCCCTGGAACAAGGCTTGAAGTATAAATACCACTCTGAATTTTGATCAAAAAATAACACCAAGATTTTTCTCCATTAACACAACCCCCTATCAGGCCCGACCCCTAAAAGCTTCCCTGACTTCAGAGAGTCCATAAACAGTTCCTCATTTCACCATAAATCAACGTCTCCGTGCGGCTCCCTCTCATTCTTTTTTCCTCATCCATTTTTTTTCCTGTCATTTCTTTTTTGGAGGAGAGGTAGTAATTGATATGCAGGATTACAACTATGACCCCCCACCACACACCTTCAGAAACACCCCCTCCTTCTCACCACAGAGCAAAATGGAGATGGAACAGAAGTTTTGTTTGGACAGAGGCCTGAGCTGGGAAAAGTGATACAGACACACGTATGAGCCGTCTTTACTGAAACCGTTTCTCTTTATTTACACTTAGTGCCGTGAATTGTGCATTATGGGGCTTTTCAAGTGCTGAGTGGAGGTGTCAGACCGTGTGTTTGTGTGCGTGTGACTGTGTGCTAGTCATTAGCGTCTCTCTTTTGCTTTGCCCCGGGCGCTATTCAACATTTACTTGGTACTTGGATATTTTTTTCACTTTTTAAGCCATTTAGGAAATGTGAGTTGACCTCTCCTTTCCTTCAACTCATGCACCGCCTGTTAAGAAAAGACCCACAAACACACACACATTGCCACACATTGTTAAGCTCCTGCTCGTTTTCGACTATACTGGCATGCAGTGGCTGAAATTCAATATTATTACATGACTCTCTGGAATATTTGATTGGATTTGATTCTGATTGGTCTGTCATGGCATTCAGTGGTCAGATATGTTTGTGTAATTACCATTAAACTGTTTAATTAACTGCCGTACTAATCAAGATACAGTCAGCTGACTGCTTCATTTTCATGATAATGACTGGCTTGGCTGTCCATTGTTGTTTACACATTACTGTCAGTCAAACTGGTGCAACATCTAACTATTGTCATTAACACTGCAAAATAGTTTTATGATGTAACAGTATTAACCAATAACGGTATTGCTCTTAATTGATCAGACAATTATATGTTATCTCATTAGTTCTTTTATAGTTGTGTTTGGATAGACAACCTGAACATAAATGTAAAAATGGACAGCTTCAAAGATACAAATGGTTATGAATTTTCTTTGAAAAACTGGTCAGAACTGGAATTGTCATAACCTTTGCAAGAGAGCCACCACTAGACACCTATAGTTGGGTTCTTGTTTATTGGTAAAAAGTAAAGAAATGTGGTCTGAGAAAGACATTTAAATGGCAAATGTATCGTAAATGAGATTTGAACTGAAGTTTTTTTTTTTCCTGTGATGGAATTTTATCGTCATCAAAGCTCGACAAGTATATACATCAATAAATTAGTAAATCACACCTTAATTCCACACACTCACACACACACACACACACACACACACACACACTAAACATATATACATTTATATGAAATAAAAGGTGTAATTTACTTATTTACATAAAACCATAAAATAATTTTTTGAATACCATCAATTCAGTATTCTATACATTTTTACAATTTGTGAAATTTTAATTAAATTTGTACATATGTAAATGTTTTTAAATTTTAGTTGTCTATATATTAATATTGCACATTGCAGTGTCTTTCCAAACATATCAAAACGTATTTATGGCAGAACTACACATAGTTGGGGGGGTAAACATTAAAAATAATGATTACAACAGCACGACCACCTTAGGTGGTGGACAATGTTTAAGACAGTGTGTGTATGTGTTGAAGATTATTGAAATGTGTCTTGCCCTTTCCAAATCACCCTTCAGGTTTCAAAAACTCAGCAGAGATCAACCATGCAAGAAACTTTTCTCACTTAAAACACCTTTCTGATCTTTGTGTATGTGGCGTTTAATTGCGAACAGAACAAATGCACAAGGAGAACATTTCCTGCATGTCTATGAAGTGAAGCCCAGTTTCACATAGGTGGTCCTCTTGTTTTTGAACAAACACTAAATAAAGCGTGAAAAATGCATGCCAAAAGACACACTCGCATACTCACATAAACCTTGCTCCATTTCATCAAGACTGCATTCAGGTTTAGCTGTGTGTGTGTAGGTAGCATTGATTTGCATAGCCTGTAGGATGCGATCGCAGTGTAGGGGTAAACTTGCTACCGCAGACAAAAGCAGACACTGGGGCCTTTAGAGCACTGCGGGCCAAACACGCAATTACACGCTTCTTCTTCATCTTTTTTAAAGGAGCCAACATGCTACAGTCGGTTAGCCTGACGCTAGCTCGCCATTTAGATACATAGCTCATAGATATTTGTGTGCTGGAAGCCCCTGTGCTTTAATCACTTGCTGTTTGGTTCAAAGAGAAGAGGAATATGATGGAGAGATGGGTAAAGAGAGAGACGAGAGAAGAAAGAATAAACAGTGTTGAGCTCTAAACTGTTTTGTTGGCGAAGAAGGGAGGGCAGTGGATAATAGAAAGAGAGAGAGAAGGGGATAGTTGAGCCATATTTCAACCCTAATTAGAACTGACAAAATGTTTTTTGAGGGATCACTCTCTCTCCAGCTTTGTTTGCTTTAGCAAATCAAAGCCAGATTTATAATGGCTGCAAAACACTAGAGCGATCGGAAGTGCGTGCAGGGAGGGCGAAAGAGATGGACAGAGAGAGAGCGAGAGACCATGTGAAGGATGTTTTGGTAAGGCAAGCATCGCTGTTGCTCAAATGGGTATGAGAGTTTTACTTGGGGAAAAATATCCCATAGATTTATTTGAAATGATGAACACAAGGCATACCGAATTTAGAGACCAGAATATCAGAGAGGCTTAAACCCAAAGTATACCGTACTTTGTATTTATGTGCACACTAGGATATACGTACGGTGCACATGCTGCAAATTTCACAGATTGTACACAGCCTGATTTTTGTAACCATGTGCCACTCGCACATGTATCTTAATTTTTTTTAACTACTTAGTTTGATCACAAGGTGGCAACATTGATCCAGGTCCATTAATTCACAGCTGAAAAAGAAACAGAGGAGACGAAAAACAACAAACTACTGGAGATGCAACAACAATAGACCAACACATTGGTGAGCGCTTGTAGTTTAAACGCATACAAAAACATTTGTATGGCTCATAACTTTTGGAGAGAAATAGTACAGACACTGGACAAGGATAGTGTGTACATACAGTATGTCGACCAGATGTGTTTGTACACACTATTAAATTAAGTATTATGCGGTGTGTACACTTAAGAAGGCCTCAGAGGCCTGTCCGAAAACAGTTTGTATTCGCAAATTTGTTGTGCTGCCTGCAAAGTAAATTCCTGATAGGGCGGTGAAGTTTATGGATGCAGCAATAGAAATGTGATGTTAAAAGACAATTAGAACACATTTGCAACTGCATAACACACTAAAAACACTTTGATCCTAGCAACTGCATAGCAGCACACTATGATAAAAAACAGGCACACCCTAGCAACAGGTTAAAAACACTTCACTTCTCAACCCATAAACCATGCTGACAATCATACAAAAATGTGCTAAAACTATCCTAAACACCAACCTCAAACTCAATATAGCGTTTGTAGCACATCCTGATAGATAACATTTCTATTTTTTGCAACTGGATCCATCTACAATATTTCTGAACTCTGAACTGAATTCATGAAGCCTGAACTTTTCTTGACAGGTGACTGGGGATTGAAATGACCAATGGAATTCGAGGCTGGAATTTGCGCTTAACTTATTTGGCAAAAAAGCAAATCATGCACTTAGAACAACATACTAAAAACATTCAGATCATGCAAGCAATTGCATAGTATGTCATATGTTCTAGAAACCACCACAACACCCTAACAACCACCTAGAAACAACCTAGCAACCCTATGAAAACACTTGAATAAATAGTAACACACTTAGAATGCCTAATCCATCACCAAAACAAAGCTAACAGTATAGCAATGTGCTAAACCACTCAGAGCATGCTAGAAATCACATTGCACCTTGCCAATATTAAAGGGGTCATATGATGCTATTTCAAATTTTCCTTTCTCTTTGGAGTGTTACAAGCTGTTCGTGCATAGATACGATCCCTAAAGTTGCAAAGACTAAAGTCTCAAACACAAAGAGATATTCTTTATAAAAGTTAAGACTTGTCCACGCCCTCCTAAAACGCCTCGTTTAAACACGCCCCCACATGTCTACGTCACTGTGTGGGAAGATTTGCATAACACCGCCCAAATGTTCACGCAAAGAAAGAAGGCATAACTTTTATTCTCACTGTAGTATTGTTGTTGCCGCCGCCATGTCGTGGAGATGCTGTGTGTGTGTTTGGTTGTGAAAGCGATACTACTTTGTTTGGCCTTCCAAAAGAGGAGGATATCCACTTCGTCATACCTGGAGCTGATCCGTGCTGGTCACTGAGGAAATACATCAACTTCGCGCTGTGGATCGCCGGATCGGCTTTCACCGTGGACGCTTACCATACTGTGATGGAGCGATGGGACAAAAACATTAAAAAACCCATTATAAATGAGGTATTTGTTGCATCCAGTGGGGACATCACATATCGTTGCCGCAAGCCCGCCGGCCTCTCCTTCGTCAAATCCGCAGGCCGCACAGTTCTCAAGCTGGTAAGGGGCATAACATTTCCGTCACACGCTTGAGGTATTCGGCCAGTCACAACAGACTAGATAGCTGGCAAATCAGAGCACACCTCGCTTTTCCGAATGATGAGCTTTGTAAAAATCGACGCTTTTCAGAAAGGCAGGGCATAGAGGAGAAACAATAATGTACAGTATGTGGAAAATAATGTTTTTTTTTTTTTTACCTTAAACCGCATAAACACATTTCATTACACCAAATACACAAAATAATGTTATTTTTAGCAACATCATATGACCCCTTTAAAATATATTTTCCCTATATTTTTCTGGATGTACATTTATATTTTTATATAGTAAATTTTCGTTTTTTCATCTCTTCGTGGCTTTGACCTTTCCAGGTGAATCTAGGTAAATCATTTTTGAGATCTAAATGCAACAAACAGACTAGAGCACTGTGCTGTTCAGGCACATATCTACTCTTACATATGTTTTTAGAGTTAATAGACTGTGTGTGTGCGTGTGTGTGTGTGTGTGTGTGTGTGTGTGTGTGTCTGTGTGTAGGTTCCAGTCAACTGTATTGTGCTAACCTCACTGTGACCCTGGGCTTAAGCTCTCTTTTGGACAGAGAATGGGCCGTTCAGAGGACGAAGGATGTGTGTGTGTGTGTGTGTGTGTGTGTGTGTGTCTGAGTGAAGCTTTGAGATTTGTTTGGTTTGGCAGGTTCTGTTGACTATTGATGTTAAGGAGTTTAGGAGTGAGAGACCCGCAGTTACTGCACTGAGAGAGAATCGTTCATGCATATGAGAAATATATTGACAATTAAGGCAATCAAGATGTTATCCAATCGGATTCCATTATTAGGACCTTTGGATTCTTAAATGACACTGTGGGAATTACAGCAGGTGGAATAGCGACTGATCACTGTTAAACAGTTTCTTCAGATGTCAAAATTGCAGGCGCACCCCATTGGAAAGAAAAACAGAAATGAGATCTCTTTAATCTCTCAATTGTTTCTCCTAGACTGCAATGAGATTCAAATGAGATATTTTCTTAAGTCTCCTGTTTCTCAGATGTTACACCCCAGTAATCTAATGTTTAAATTAAAAGTTAGACATTAGTAGTAGTAGTAGTAGTGGTAGTACTGTTGTTGTTGTAAAAATAGTTGTAGTAAAAACAGATGTTTCTCCTGAGAAAAAATACCCCATAAGCTAATGCTTTACATAAATCTTGAATTAATTACATTTAATTTAATTTAATCAATTTACATTAAGATGTTTAAAAAATTAGGTAAAACATTAACAAACTGATTCAATAAGTCGTCTGAGCAATGAAAATAACATCTTAGAAATACAATTTCCTCTGCTAAATGGCCAGATATTCAGATGTGTGTCTAGACACCTCAATCTCACAATCTATTATCTCAGATTTATATTTTGAGTGTCTGTTGATCATATTAATGCACAAAAACTATACAGATTACAAGACGATATGTTTAAAGACAGTATGTAGAATGTAATAACACTAACGACAGATGATTTCATCAACATATCTGATTTCAGACAGTAAGGGCAGAGAATTGACTGTCCATATGACAACATGCACAGACATTCTTAATATTTTATGGGAACAGCCAATCTCACGCACGCATTAACTTACACATAACCTGATTAGAATGAAAAGTGTGTGTGTGTTAGTTTAAGGGGTGTGTTGTGCAGGTCACAGGTAAAGGACACACTATCAGTGTATCAGCTTTGAATTCTGGTCTTTATTAAACCCAGTAATAATAACAAATTTAAATGCAAACCAAGACTTCATCCCAGGAGGAACCACAAGTCAAGGCCAGGTTCTGGAGGAATCGTTTGAGAGACAAATGCAAAGATCAGGTGCAGGTGGGATTGTTTCCCATCCAAGAAGTGTGTGTGTGTGTGTGTGTGTGTGTGTGTGTGTGTGCACGCGGTTATACTGATTATTGTTTGATTTAAGAACATTTGATTTGTTTTTGCATTTTTCTAACCACAGTTAACTGATGCTATTGTAAATCATTAAAACATGCAAAGAATTGCAAAGTCCTGTTGGTTAAGTTCATTGGAGTAATATTGCAAACTGTATATATCACATTATAAAGTATATTAAAAAGCAAAGTATGTGAAATTGTGAGGTTGATCTTAAATGTGTTTTATAAATAACATTTGATTTGATTTGGTTTGAAATAGTATGTACAATGCAACAACAGATGTTTTAAACATTACATTATTGTCACATGACCTCATTACGTTCAGCCAGTCTTTTGGCAATCCAATGAAATAATGAGTCAAGAATGTAGTAATACAATGCAGTTAATACGTCACACTGGAAGGGCAAGACAAGTGCACTGCATTGAGGGAGACAGTATTCCTCACACTAAACTCTGCTTACAAAATTGGTGAATGTATTAAGTCATCTGGGAATTATTTCTGAAAGTATTTCAGCCGCAACATATGCAGACAACAAAGTCAAGTATTTCAGCATTTGCAATCCGTACAGTAACTTTGTGGTTTTTATAGTTTATAACCATTTATTTTACTTATATACTGTTACTAGCACAGTAATGCAGCTAGCGTACAGTTTTTTTTTAGTTCATAAATCAAATTTGAGCACAGACATCAGACATCAGTTTATCACAAATATTTCTTTTTTTTTTGGCGGTTAATAATAAATACACTACCGTTCAAAAGTTTGGGCTCTTTTTTTTAATATAAATTTATATAAATTTGTATACATATCAAGCGTAGCATTAGTTCTGACAGGTCACGTCAATAAAGCTTGCATGAGCTGACTCTCAGCTGATTCACATCTACATATAGGGATACGATGCCCATCACAGCATCCATATATAAGGTCCTTCAGTCAGCGTTACCAAGTCTGTATATTATAGTAAAATACGCGACTTTGGGCTTCTTTTTTTGTTAAGTTGTGTGAAAAAATCCCGGGTCATGGTTGTGGATTTTTGGGCTAATTTTATAAAAAATATGGTTGCTTGTTAGGAAAATCTGACAAGCAACTTCATTTCTTTATGTTTGCCTTATCCTCCAATGCATTGACTGACACTCTGTCTGGTCACAGTAGCCAATCAATGCAATACTATAAGTGCTGTAGCATAATTCGTCAAATCCTCCCCCTCATTGGAGAAAAATCACATTCAACATGAAGGCGCTGTAATCTGAGCGATGATAGTAGTAGACGTAATAGAAGAGTGGGATGATTTTCTTTTATAAGGTACATTTCAAAATTTTACAATGTTTTAGTAATGTTTTAATTATCACGGGCTATAATAAAAAGAAAGCATGCCTATACTAATACTAACAGTACGTTTGGTTCGAATATGTAGGAAATAAATATGTGGCTCTTTTACGCTCACCCTTAAAGCTCTCGTCTTCATCTCCTTTTCCATCTCTCCAATCCTGTTCTGCTCACAGGTGATTGGAGATGAGTGGATAGTGTGTGCCTCCCACTTTTTTACAGTTTGCTGATTTTTGTAAAATAACTTCTGTTTTTGCGTTTTAAATAAAAGAGTGGTTTCAGTTTAATATGTTGCAGGCTAATTTATTGGTAATAAATAATTGCTAATAAATACAATTGATGATAATAAATAATCAAAAAATATTGGGCTTGTTTTTGAAGCTGCGGTTGCTTATTTGTCTCGTGAGAGTTGGCAACAGTGGCTTCAGTATTATCAGCAGCTTTCGTGTTGCTCAATAGCTAATTAATGGCAAATTCGGCAGGCAAAACTCCATCATCTCACTAGGAATTGTGCAATTGGGAATTTAGCGAGAGGAATTCGTTCCCCTCATGGACTTCACCTCAGATTCATTCAAGTTTGTGAACTTGAACACGTGAATTCGCCACATTGATCATAAGCTGCCTGATTTGGAATAAGGGACCGAGTTAGCATTGCTTCTCACATCGCTGCATTATTGACATGGACTCCATGAGTTACTAATGTGACTCAAGAACAAGTTCAGATGGGATCTGCACTACCCGCATAAAGAAGGATATTGAGACTGAAAGTAAACGCTGATGCTGAGACTGATTAGAGTGGATCCAACAGTAATGTTGCAACACATAAGTGCGAGTAAACATGTTTTTACCACTATTGCATTTCATATATACTGAGTATTTATACTTTTTAACCCAAATGACCAATGTTGTTTTCAGAGTATGTGACAGCAGTGTCCATCAGTTATTTTAACAAGTGAAACTGTTAGCCAATCATAGCAGTGGGCGTTTACTTGCGAGTCTTGAATGTGCTTATAAAAACAGACCGATCTGCAGGCTCAAAAACAGGATAGAAAATAGCCTATTACTTATACATTATGATGTTTTTTTTTAATGTAAAGTCACACTAAGATTATAAGTGAACCTCAGAGAACATTATAAAATATAAAAAAATGCAGTTCATGACCCCTTTAATAATACTTCACTGTGCTTCTAGGCATTGATAAATCCTTTGAATTTTTTTGGTATCCATCTCCTGACTTGTGTCTGTCCACAACTTTATCCCGGAGATCTTTTGACAGTGCCTTGTCACCCATAGTTGATTGTTTGCTTCAGTTGCACTACCAAGGGCTGAAATGCTCCAGGAAAGCTCTTTTCATGCTGAGCTAATCAAAATGACCACAGATGATCACAGTTGAAAGTCAAATGGCTTTATGTGCCATTGAGAAGGTGATTAGCTACAACTGATTGAGTTTACAAGTCATGTTTAGGAAGGGGCTGATCCTTTTTCCAACTCAGTGATTCTGTTTTTGTATTTATTTATTTATTTCTGACATGTTGGTGTTATATCTTTCACAAGGATGTTATAAATTGCACTTATCTTACAATTTAGAATGCAGAAAAAAAACTGATTTGATACTTTATTTTAACAATTTGATTTGATTTCAACTATTAACACTTTGGCTGTTATAAACACTCTGGTGCCAGTATTTTTAGATCCCTGTGGCTGCCTGTACACACACACACACACACACACACACACACACAGAGACATAACATTCATCTGAGGGAGAGAGGATCACAAAGCTAGTCCTGTTTTCGCACCTGCTGCTTTGAATGACATTAGGGGCAAAACCAAGAGACACACACACACAGAGCAAATCAGGGAATCACCTCACTACATGAAGTTCACGCATTGGTCATGACTGTGTATGTGAGTTTGTGAGTGTGTTCTACTAATTGAAGGAAAGGGGAGCGTGATCCACAGGTGAGCACTGCTCAATGCCGCACCTGTGTCATTGTCAACGTCACCTGCCATCACCCTCTGAACTCCGACCCCTGACCTGTAACCGTAGAGCTCCCGTTTAGGCTCTCAGATAGAGATACCGACCTTGAGGCCATGGGAATGACATCTGGAAATCCGCTATATCTGTTTACCGCTTCTAGATGGCTAACGCAGACGCAACGAAACAAAGCACCGGACAGTAATGAACTCGGACAATCGCTTCAAAGACGAATTCTGGGAGAGAAAGAAAGGAAGGAGGTTTCCTACAGCTGTAGAAGTCATCAGGGTGGAAGCGACAGTGTCATTAGCTCAGAGCTGTCAGCGGCCCTTTAAGACCGCCGGAGGTTTATTGTTGTCATAATGAGTGGTGACGGACTAAAAGGGGAGGTGTGTCCAGGGAATAATCTGCTAGTCAACACCCACATTAAAGCCCTAACAAGTCATTTCGCACAGTCAAAACACACACGCATTCTTTGACCTCTGTTCACACAGAAAGGTGCTAAACGGGCATATCATGTCTGACGTGTAACTGTGTATGTGGTGTGGTCTCTCCCACTGCTCCGAGTCCAGTCTTACTGGGAGGGTTGAGTTTCCAACTTTTGGTTCAGTGTAGTGTAAATATTCTAGAGTGAACGGTCAATAATGAGTGAAAGAGAAGGCAAGAAGGAGAGAGGAAAAAAGAGGTGAAGTCTCTGATTATCTGATGAGTCAGTTGAGTGGAGTTGTTTTTTTAGGCGATATTATAATAAATCACAAATGGTGATCCGTATTCAAATGGTCCCTTTCTAATAACATATATATATATATACAGTATATATATATATATAACCAATGTGTGAACACGGATTCTAAAAGTGTCCTATATTTTCTGTTTCCGCCCCCCCCCGATTTTCTTGCTTATTTACATTTATTCATTAAGCCCAGTTCTCATTAATTTAATGCAAAGAAATATATAAAAAAGAAATGTATGATGATAAAATATAGAAAGAAAGAAAGAAAGAAAGAAAGAAAGAATTAATTAATTAATTAATTACAAAAGATCCACATTTCAATTGTAAAGTATTTTACATCATGGTAGTATTTTATAATATATATATTTTTTTTTATTTATGCATATATAAAAAATGTGAATTAATTAATTAATACACAAAGTACTGAAAAAAAAAATACAGTAAAAATACTTTACTAATAACTATTTTTCAGAATTTGTAAATAAATAAACAAACTAACTAACAACATATTGAAGCATCTTTGATATATAGTTTTCCCTGTTAGAAAAATCCTATATTCACTTAATTGTGATAGTGTGATGAAAGTAAAATAGCCTAAATAAATAAATAAATAAATAAACGTGACATAAATATAAAATGTTACCTAACTTTTTTTTTTCATTAAGACAGTATAACAGAGACATTATAAAGTAAAACATAGGAGTGAAACCAGTGTCAGCTGAAGCTTAAAGTGTAATCATAATCCCAAATTATTTTATGCATAATATACATAATATATACATAATTTCATAATTATGTTGTTTTATAAGTTTTGTCCAAGATGGAATAGGGCTTCAAAAATGATGTCATTTTGCAGAAACTGTATGAGTCATAACAGTATAATTGAATATTTAGATTACTGATGCACGGATGTAATGAAAAACATTTGGTTGGACATCTTTACTCCATCTAACCTATTGACTTGTCATATAAAACCTATTTACTTATATAAATAAGCATATATCTTTGTGTGTATCTGTATACAGCAGGTCTTACATCAGTCTATACATCAGTGTATCCAAGTGAATAAGGCAGTCGTTGATGGACATTGATGTTTGTAGCCCCGCTAAATGATCCTTGAGGTTCCACTGTGGGCAGTCTCCTCTTGTTAACATTAATCTAAACATGAACTCACATACATATGAGCACACACACAGAGGCCAACAATCTATGAATCACTCAGCATTAGACTGAAGTAAAAAAAAAAGTTAGATATGGCTTCATGTCTACTGCATGTTTTCACTCCTAACCCTGTCACTCAAATAAATAATTGTCGTTATTTATCCACCCACATGTGATTCAAAAACCATTTTGTTTTGTATGAAGGGCCATACAATTCATTCTGCCACTCTCACACACTTATATTCTCTTTTCACATACATACATTTTTGCTCTCATAGTTACATTTTAACGAACACATTGATACATTTTTGCTCTCATAGTCACATATTTTAATGAAGACATTAATGCATTTTCCTCTTATAAATTCATATATGAATTGTACACGCACATTCATACATTTTCCTCATATTCATAGGTATTTACTCACAAATTTATTCATTTTGCTCTTATGCAAATGTATTCAAAGTAAACATTTAATATTATAAATAATAAATGTATGTAAGAAGAAAATGCATATATGTCTAAAGAAAATATGTGTATGTAAGAGAAGTATGTGTGAGAGAGTAGTGGAAACGGAAGGTGTATGATGGAAGAGGAAGGCAGATTAGGCGCGATCAGTGTTACGTTCAGGACAGGTCCTGATCAGCATGGCTGAGGTACATGAGGCAGCCGCAGAAGTATTTCAGCAAGCTATTTGGGTTTTAAAAATTATTATAATCATGGAAAGGTTAAATCTACTCGATTTATTTTTCTTTTTAGATTGCTTTGTTTGTTTTTCATAGCAATATCTGCAAGTTATTCCTGACAGGGTATCACATTCAGTAACACAAAGTAGTGATCATCATGATATTATCTGTAAGAAACGGTATCAACCAGGGCTCGACAATAAGGACAGCCCAATGGCCCTGGGCCAGTGTGACACTCGGGACAGTTGACAGATCTGTCACTGTCACTGGCCGGCCATTCAGCCCACCGCTGCGTTGTCACAAAAGTTAAATTGCACACATTTTTATGCCTGTGTAATCTTTCAAGCGATTTTAAATAATTCAAGCGAAAGAAGAGGCGAGAGAACTCAATTAAATTCTTGCACGCTGTTTCTATGCGCACACACAGCAATGCAATGCAATCATTTCCCAAATGTCATTTGTGTGGAAATATTACCAAGTCTGTAAACAAGATGTTAACAGAGGCCAGAGACAAGATGCACTGAAGACGGACACGAAGAGGAGATAATAGTCGTGCAAGCAGAGGAAATACTGTACTAGACAGATGCTCGAAATATTGGAATAAAACCATAAATATTGAATTGGGGTGGGGGTTATATGAATGTATTTCTGAGGATAACTGTCTTCAGAAACGTTTTGATGGCATTTTCTTTTCCTCTTACCTATGTAAAATACATATTAAAGGAGTGTTTATAAGCGCAGTGCTGCTTGTGTACAGCAGTACTATATTGCTGTTGTTCTGATTGATAGATGGGTGGATGGAGAGAAATTCTTGCCAGGGCAAGTAAAATATTTGAACCACTGGACCAGCAGAAAATGTCCTTAGTGTTGGGCCCTGTCAACACTGTTAACATAAAAAAAAAGGATGTCACAGGATGTCTTTGAATAGCATAATTGTATAGTTGTGTAGGATGACCTGAGCAAGTATTGCATATGTATTTTCTGGTTTGAGAGTGACTTCCTGCTTAAAGAGGAAGTAATGGATACCAAAAAAAAGCATATGAGTGTGTAGTATATGCATACGTGAAAGTGACAATATACACTGAACAAAATTATAAACGCAACACTTTTGTTTTTGCCTCCATTTTTCATGAGCTGAACTCAAAGATCTAAGACTTTTTCTATGTACACAAAAGGCCTATTTCTCTCAAATATTGTTCACAAATCTGTCTAAATCTGTGTTAGTGAGCACTTCTCCTTTGCCGAGATAATCCATCCACCTCACAGGTGTGGCATATCAAGATGCTGATTAGACAGCATGATTATTGCACAGGTGTGCCTTAGGCTGGCCACAATAAAAGGCCACTCTAAAATGTGCAGTTTTATCACACAGCACAATGCCACAGATGTCGCAAGTTTTGAGGGAGCGTGCAATTGGCATGCTGACTGCAGGAATGTCTACCAGAGCTGTTGCCCGTGAATTGAATGTTAATTTCTCTACCATAAGCCGTCTCCAAAGGCGTTTCAGAGAATTTGGCAGAACACACAACTGCAGACCACGTGTAACCACACCAGCCCAGGAACTCCACATCCAGCATCTTCACCGCCAAGATTGTCTGAGACCAGCCATCCGGACAGCTGCTGCAACAATCGGTTTGCATAACCAAAGAATTTCTGCACAAACTGTCAGAAACCGTCTCGAAACTCATCTGCATGCTCGTC
>NW_015555949.1:487664-496575 GCF_001515605.1 Sinocyclocheilus anshuiensis | reverse complement strand
AACATTCCACAGGCCACAATCAACAACCTGATCAACTCTATGCGAAGGAGATGTGTTGCACTGCGTTAGGCAAATGGTGGTCACACCAGATACTGATTGGATTTTGGACCCCCCCAGACCCCCCAATACAGTAAAACTGCACATTTTAGAGTGGCATTTTATTGTGGCCAGCCTAAGGCACACCTGTGCAATAATCATGCTGTCTAATCAGCATCTTGATATGCCACACCTGTGAGGTGGATGGATTATCTCGGCAAAGGAGAAGTGCTCACTAACACAGATTTAGACAGATTTGTGAACAATATTTGAGAGAAATAGGCCTTTTGTGTACATAGAAAAAGTCTTAGATCTTTGAGTTCAGCTCATGAAAAATGGGGGCAAAAACAAAAGTGTTTTTTTTGTTCAGTGTATGTATGAGAGTTATATTGTAGGTATGTAACACTAGCATAGCCAGGAATTACAATGTGGGTGGGCCCAGAAAAAAATTGGGTGGGCCTAGCCTAAAATACATCTGTTATAAAAAATAGGCCAACACAACTAACAGCTACACCTGCTTGAATTTGCATCACCGTTTAATCAGAGCATAAGCCCGTATGTCATCATAAGCAATGTTAAGAAAATAATGATAAGAACAGCATGAGCACGGCGGCCACACCACACACGCGCATCTGACAGACGCAACACAACACCACCATCAAATCATCAGGACAGTAGTAATGGACAGTATGTAAAACCCTTGCTTGGTCATAGTCTGGCTCAGTGGCCACATAAACCACATTAAATAAACAACAGTGACTAGGCAACTAACGTTAGGAAAATGTAGATTGTTGTACCTGTACACTGGCGTGTAGGGAGGTAGCCTTTAGAGAATGGAGCGCTGCTGGTGATGGAGAAATATGTGAATTAACGTTAGCAATAGCAGAGCTGTTCAGCTGCGTGAGCGTGGAATATGCGGGGGACGTTTCATTCATATTCGAAGCCGGAGGGCGCTCTCTCGCACAGAAAGTACAAAACGGACTCATAGAAGTAACGTGATGTGCCAGGAAAACCCTAATATGGCATGTATTACGGCATCCAGCGATCTCTGCTCTAGCTAAGGGGCTGTTCGCAAACTTATCTTCATCATTATATGGCAAACAAGAAAAAGCAACAACACAATTTATTTTTATAGGTAAAGTATTGTGAGTATTGCAACAGAATTCACAATGATTAGGCTACCTTCTGAAGCAACTGACTGGGTGGGCCTGACTGACAGGTGGATGGGCCCAGGCCCACCCGTAGCTACGCGACTGGTATGTAATAAAGAAAACATATGTGCGTGAAAGTCAGAATACATGTATGTGCTGAAAATCAAAGTGTATGTAAGCAGAAACATATGTATGTGAAAGAAGAATGCATGTGTGTGAGAGTAGAAATATATGAGTGCAAAAGGAGAATGGCAAACCGTGCCGAGCCGAACCGTGCCGTGCCATACTGAGCCGTACTGAGCCGAGTCGTACCACGCAGTGGAAAAGCGCTATAAGTGTGTGAGAGCACCAGAATGAATTATGGCTTGTACGGCCCCTCATAGTCATAGTAACAAATGTGGTCACTATGCGGTTTCTTCAAATTTTCTTTAAAAAAAAACTGCATACAGGTTTATAAAGTTATGACAGAACTATTCCTTTAAATCACAGATATTAAAGTTGGTGTTCAAATAGCGTACTAATTAGTAGTTTTAACCGTAATATTGTTGAAAGGAAACGAAAGGCCAGTCTCTTCTGCTCTGGTGCATGATGTAAAGGCCAAGGCAGCTTTTCAGGGGGGCTTTGGGTGGCGTTAAGGGGAGACCCCTTATGGTCCTGCAAGGTTATGGTGAGAGACCCCTGGTGACGCATCGTCCTCATGTGTTGGTGTAAGCCGATATTGAGGTCACTCCCAGCCTCTAGCCCTCCGTCTCTTTTAATAGACTAAACACATATGTCTCCCTCTTACTCTGTCAGTCTCTCGCTCTCTCTCTCTCCGCTCATAAGGGTTCTGTCACTAATATGTGTATCTAATGGCACTAATGGAAAATGACAATATGGGACAGGCACACATTGGGCACCTAACCTCACAGGGATTCCAGGACCCTGAGGACCCCATTGACTGTCACTTCCCACAAAGATCAAAGATCATCAGGGGAAAATGACCACCTACTTCATTTAGAGCAACAAAATGTGAGCGGCCTTTTCCCAAGAAGCCCCATGATGCTAAGATGTTGTGGGTGGATGCCAGCATGTTGCCTGAGTGGTTTTCATGATGCATTCCAGTCAAAGTTGCAAGTAGGAATTAGCTGAAGTGTTTGCATCAGTCGCACGGAACAAATGTAATCAAAGCAAGATGCCACCATGACACACTAAGATGATTCTGTTTTCTTATGCCAATTATGACACAAATATTAAAACTATAAAAATAAAAATAAATTGTTTAAATAAGTTAATGTTAAATATCAAATTCTAAATTCATTACATTATCATTTTTTCGGATATTTACACATTATGTTGTTTAATTGAGAGTTGTTAGTTTTAACTAAAACTATTAAAAATAGTTGTAATTAATTGAAATAAAGCTGAAATAAAATATAAATATTAGATTTAAAATGGTTAGATTAGAAGTGTTACCTTGGCAAATAACTTAAAGTTCAAGTTTAACTACTAAATGTAATCTAAATAGAAAAATATTTAAAATCATTTTTTTTTTTAATTGACAATATCTAATAACAAAAATACTAAAAGTATATAATAGTATATACATAATACTTAAATAACACTGCATCGGGACACTGTCAGCATTGCCAGATTTTTATTTTATTTTATTTTATTTTATTTTTGTTTTGTTTTGTTTATTATTAACACTAACATTTTTTAAATATACTTTTTTCCTTAAAAATAATGAATAAATGAAAAATAATTAATAATAAAAAATATTAATATTAATAATATTTCTAGATTTGTTTTTTCTTCCATGTTGGGCATGTTAGTAGCCACCACATTGAAAATTAGTATATGACACTTTTCACTCAAAGTCAGATTGTTGATGTTTTTTGATCTGAATTTTTTTCCCATTCATAAAATATATGATTTCCAAGGTTAAAAAAAATAGCAAACTTGCAAGACATGCTGGTGAATGTATCTGCTTTAAAAGGTGTTGGGGTTTCTGATGAGAATGAAAGGTGATCCCGCTGTTGGCAGAGTTGTTCAAATGTGATTAAGAGGTTTTGATGGTGGTAATGTGGCCACCGTAAAGCAAACGGGATGTGGCACACACACACACGCACACACACACACCACAAGCTGTGCGCCTGATGATGAACTTGGCCTTCCCTTTGCCATACGGAAACATAACACTAGCCTGAGCAGACGGTTGAATGACAGAGAGGCTACGGGGGTTCTTGAGGGTCCACGGAGGGGGAGTGGATGGGCGGCAGAGAGGTCTGCGGGGACCCAGAGTACATTTCAAACCCATCAGTGTCACTTATTTCACTAAGTGGTGACATAACCACCATCACCATGCAAGGTCCTGTGGGACCAGGGGCCCCAGGCCTAACCAGAGACTCTGACTATACTATTCAAGAATGCAGAGACAACAAGGAAAAAGAGAATCAGAGAGTTACAAAAGAGATAGCACTTTCTACTAGCACATACAAAATAAATAAACCACATGGAGAACATCTAAATAAAGTTGGACTTTTTTATTGTCAATTAATTTGCTATGACGTTTGGAAAATTCTAACTCTGTTAACAAAATTTGGGTTTACATAGATATATTTAGGGCTAGTTATCCACCAATCCAAGTGCACACACACAGCAGTGAGTAGTGAACACACACCCGGAGCAGTGGGCAACCATTTTTGCTGCGGCGCCCAGGAGCAGTTGGGGGTTCAGTGCCTTGTTCAAGGGTCTCACCTCAGTCGTGGCATTGAAGGTGGAAGAAAGCGCTGATCATTTACTCCCCCCACCTACAATCCCTGCCAGTACCGAGATGAATGAATGAATGAATGAATGAATGAATGAATGAACACATATGCATAGATTAATCGTTCAGAGTAATATGAATGCAATAACATGCATTTAGAAAGTAGTCAATATCATACAGACTTTATAGGAATGTTCCCTTTTTTATAATGGGGGGATGCAGTAACAGGGTTGAACAAAAAATGTGGGGCATAGCCTAGTATTACGTTTTTGGCAATTAAAATTCAGTTGTTTACTAAAAACTATTAAAGCTGTTGCATTATTTAAAGAAAAATGCTTGTTTTTCTTATCTTACATTTGTCATTTTTCCTTACAATAACTCCGGTAACAGGGTTGATATTTAGATGAATGCAGCTTGCATAGAAACTGAGAAAGTTCACTTAGATTATTTACTTTTCTTTACATCATGCTGACTGGAGCCAGATAATGTTATTTACTGGGTGTCACAATTTGAAGTTGTAATGTAACAGAAGTAACAACATATCTCTTCTTGCATATTGTGATCCGAGTGAAAGAATGGGGTCTTGGTTCTATCTGTCAGTTGTTGAGGGGATGGAGGTTGATCTGAATGTAAGCTTAAGGTTCACCGTGAATTTAACGCTAAAAGACTGTAAAAATTCTACAGTAAAAACCTGTAAAATGGTTAACTGTAAATTCCCCTACTATATACGGTGAAAAACTGTATTGGACATTACATGTATTGGACAGTATTATACCGTTTTTGGAAGTGAAAAAGACTGTATACTTTACAGTGAATAACCGTAAATTGACATTCCCAGAATTCCCTGCATTACATTTGAAATTTGATGTTTTTTTGTTGAAATAACTATGTTTCTTCTTAGTTTTTTCTTATCAGTTTTGTATATTAGGGTTGTGTGTTACACCTAATGTTGTTAAATTAATGTTTATTGCATTATTTCAGTTTCATGTGTGTTACCATGATGGTGTTTGGTGTTTGTGTGAATGACACTGTGCACCTCCTATATATGTTATTATTTAAAAGCTGCTTGTGATGGGCTTTGGTTCATCATGTGATTTTCTCACCACCTGCATTTGGTGGTTATCAGTGTATTACAACGTTACAAAACAGATTTCAGTACTTCAAAAGGTTGGTATATTAATGTTATATCAGTTAATGAAATTACGGTATTTAACTGTAAATTTAAGTTAAAACCGTAACGTTGCTACCGTATTTTTTACGGCAAAATTCCAGCAACCACAGCTGCCGGTTTTTTACCGTAAATTTTACGGATTTTTTTTTTCGCGTGTTGATCATACGGAAGGGGTGTAGTTTTTAACAGAATAAATGATAAATGGCACTTTGACTAAGTGAAATTTTGATAAAAAATGATGGGCTCTAGAAAGAGATGTACAAATGAAACATATGCATAGATGAATCAGCCACCTATTCACAATAAGATCAATAAAGTGCGTTTAGAAAAAAAAAGAATTTTCAATCTATGCCAAATTTACTTTTTCTTTGTAATGGGGTAAAATGCAGTAACAGGGTTGAACAAAAAAATGTGGTGCATAGCTAAGTATTACATTTTTGGTAATTTAAATTGTTGACAAACTATTTAAAACAGTTTTTATTATTTAAATATTACAAATAGTGCTATATTAAAAACAGCTTTTACTACCATTAATCGATTCCCAATTCTTTGCATTTGTTGGATGCAACCCGCGACCTTGGGGGACTGCTTTTAAAAAAAAGAGTCATGGGACACCAAAGTGTACCATATTTGCGCTATATGTGCTGTTACACTCTTTACTAGAGCCTTTATATTTCCTGACTACGACACACACACAAACTCAGAGGAAATGAAGCAGTAGATCAGAATGACTCGCTGATTGTCCTGTTTGATGACGGTTTCACTTTGACTTTTCCTCCCCCACGTTACAGAAAAACACGTCGACTTAACTGAGCTCCAAGAAAGT
Source organism: Sinocyclocheilus anshuiensis (assembly GCF_001515605.1). NCBI lineage: Eukaryota > Metazoa > Chordata > Actinopteri > Cypriniformes > Cyprinidae > Sinocyclocheilus > Sinocyclocheilus anshuiensis. The sequence goes on along the minus strand of NW_015555949.1, from coordinate 490,642 downwards.
TTTTAAATATTTCATTTCACTGCGTTCTTGGTATTGAGTGACATGATTCATTTTTATCCTAACTAAATGCCAACACTGCATCACCAGTAACCACATGCACAAACACAAGTTGTTTCACCCAAAAAGTGTGAATGGTATGATTTCCACAACACACCTACACAATGTTCCTCTTTCACAAACTGAAATTTATGAATCAAGTTTTGAACGATCCTAAAGCTATCCTGATTTTGCGGCCTTGTCGTAACATCCACAGAACACTATCAGGAACTAACGAATGCTTGTAGAACTAAAAAGCGCTCTCCAATATCATCATCAACATTTTTTCTTGGTTCTATGTGTAGGACTGAATATTAGGCTGCCATTGAGCACTAGATGGCACTAATGAATGTATATGTTTGTGTATGAGTGTATGCATAAATAAATGTATTAAATATGTATGCATACATTTTTCATGCCCTAAATTTTTATCAAAAATGTTGTGAAAACAGACAGAAATTAACAGATTTTGAATGATCTTTAGAGTAGATTTAAAGTTAAGTCTGTCTCAAAAATATGCACAGTGATGCAGTAATCTTGTATTCATGTTGATTTCATCTTCTGAAGTTGGAATCAATTAATCTGTTCAAAAAGGGAAACGCTGCAAAGCAATAAAATGCAAGCTGAACTCACAAAAAAGTTATATGAAAATTAACTAATAAATAGACAAACAAACATAAATAAATGAAATAATTTTAGATTTCAATGTATATAAAATCTCTTTTTTTTTAGAAAATCAGTTTATTTATTTATTTAGTTTTAGATCTCATAATGCATAGCAAATCTTTCTTTAAAAAAAAAAAAACAGTTTATGTTTTTATTTATTTATTTTATTTTTGAAAAATAACATCCAGATTGCCCACTGGTACGTCTGGTGGTGTAGACAAGATCTGGTAATTATCTTGTGGTTCAGTATGTTTCAAGGTGTTCATCTTTCTAGATGCCTAGAAATTGGGATTTTTTTAATGACACATTTCCTTTGTCACAGAATGCCCAGGAAGACTACATATGAAGAGGACACGAGAATATCGTGTGGGGCCATATCTGTGCGGAAAATAACATGAATTCTCTTGTCGTTATTAAAACCTCAGAACAAAGATGCAATCTGAGTGCCCATGGTGACAAGTAGCTCGAACCATTCTCACTCGTCTGGCTAATGAAAGAACAAAGATAATCAGATATTGGAGATAGACAGAGGAAAGATAGAGTGTTTATCTCAAGGTGGACAAATCTTTAGACAGTTGCAGACATTGTCCTTTAAGGTCAGCTAGTGAGGTGGACCCTTGATGTGGTTGAGACAGGACACTAGCTATGAATGTGTGTGTGTGTGTGTGTGTGTGTGTGACTGTGTTTTGCTGCGGCCCGGTGTTTTGCTATGTGTGCAACTTTGTGGTGATAACCAAAGTCACGAAAGCTCATCTGTTTCTCACAGAAGCAAAGCAATACTTTGACACTTTGCCAGGATGTTATAAAGTGTTTTTTTTTTCCTGTTTACTTATTTTAGTGAATTTGATTTTAATATGTATCAAATATTTTAAAATGAATCATTAATTATATATAATATATCCCAGTACTCATAATTTATGTTTACATTTATGTGTTGAGCAGACGCTTTTACAATATGCAATGCCTGGTTTATTAGACAACTAGATTAGAAAGCAAGCTAGAGAAGAGGAGAAAAAAATTAAGTGTTTTTTCCCCCTCCATAATAAATGTCCAAATTATTTTAAGAATTAAACTATTTTATTTTATTTTAATTTTTTGTGTTGTATTCATTTGCTAATAAATGCATACATTGTGAGGGATTAATTAATTAGAAAAAAAAAAGGTGCTTGGTGAGAGAATACACGACTGAACACATTCAAACATGCACACACTATCACACAAGCTGGAATTTTGCCTATCGCTCTATTTGCCACAAACCCCCAAAATATGTTTACGGTCCACAGATAAGATCCCCCACACACAGCATGTCTGCTTTCAATATCTGTGGAGGTACAGCAAGCAAAGCAGGACATCTACACCACCGTGAGCAACCCATGCAAACCCTCTTTAATAAAGTTATGCTACAAAATGAGCTGCAACTTTATTCAGGATACTTTTTTTTCCAATACACATATGATTATATGTTATACACAATCAGCTACGTCTGAAATAAATAAATGAATCAAATAAATACATAATAATAAAAAAGGCCTTACATGTCTTTGCACCTGATGGGGAACCTAACTTTTCCAGTTTCGAGAGCAAACACTGTGCTTGCAATAGTATATCTATTCTAAGAACTCAACGTAGGTTTTCACCATAGATTAAACATTTCAGAACTGATATTTACTGTATCCTCCTGTGGATTTCAGAACAATAGAATCTGGTATCAGTTTCAACAACTGTGAGATAAGGCCTGGTCTAATGAATAATTGATTGTGGTTGCATTATAATTGAGTGATTAGGGTTGTTCGGCAACTTATTCTTTAATAATTGATGTCTTAAAATATTATTAATAAAATAATAAAAAAATTAAGAAAAAAACACTATTTAGCATACAACTCATATAAAGAGTTCAGTCAAAGCTCTCAGAGAAAATGTGTGGTTAAGTAAGTGCAACCTCACAAAAAGTACGCATTTGTCAGCTCTTTAATAATCTGTGAGGCGGAAAGGGCAAGAAATCTCAGGTTCCGTGCAATAGGAAACATTTCTAATGGTACAGTATGTCTCAAACGTACTCAGAAATACACCCATACCTTTCCTTCTCTTTTTCATTTTTTTTTTTTCCCAGAAATAAATTTCATTAGAACTTTACAAAAGCGAATCACTTCATGGGTCATACAGAGAATGAATATACTGATTGAACAACCAGCATGAAAATGTCTTATAAACCTAAAAAAAAAAAAGGTTTGTTCATCCATGTCACTTTAAACAAACAAACAAACATTAAACACACA
>NW_015555949.1:463269-487387 GCF_001515605.1 Sinocyclocheilus anshuiensis | reverse complement strand
AAAGCAGAATCAACAAAAATCCCCCTCTGCCAGCCGTTCTATTTAGGTACCCAGGAAACAAAATGTATTTGTAGATAACAAACCTCTCATGTCCAAAAAAAGATTTGCCGTAAGGTAAGTAAAGCATTTTTTCCCCTGTGAACTCAGACACAACAACCACAATATATGCTTTATTTTTTGTAGCATACTTTGTAAAAGAAAGTTTAAAAGGAAACTGCACATCAGTTGAATCTGCCAGCGCACTAAAATCTGTTTGAAGGCACGGGTAGTGCATTTTCCATTGTGGCACACTTCAACCCACCCTCTCGAGCGAATCTTCAAAGAATACATTTGATTAAAAAGTGTAAAGTGTCAGCATTACATGTATTGTTTGTTTGTCCATTGGACATTCCATAGGCGTAATGGTTTTTATACTGTACAAACTGTATGTGCTATTGCCCTACACCAACCCTATCCCTTACAGGAAACTTTGTGCATTTTTACTTTCTCAAAAAAACTAATTTTGTATGATTTATAAGCGTGTTTCCTCATGGGGACCTCAAAAATGTCCCCACAAGGTCAAAATTTACTAGTATTACTATCCTTGTGGGGACATTTGGTCCCCATAACGTGATAAATACCAGGTACACACACGTGTGTGTGTGTGTGTGTGTGTTTATGTATTAGATACATGCCTGCTTGAGTGTCTCATTGCTATTATATTGTGATTTTTTTTTTCCTAAATAGGAACTTTTATGTGTAATTTTTTTTAGTGAAAATATTTCACTATATATACACTGTAGATTGGGGGATTTTGTTTGGACTAGGACTAAAGTCACTAATAAAATCAATTATTATATTTGCCACAATACATTTAGTTACTATTTAAGAAAAAGAATGTAGTGTAGAATGTAGAATCTCAATGTAGTGGTGATTTAGTAGTATATATAAACATACATACATATTTAAACACATATTGATTTTTTTTTTTGAGTGGATTTTGTTGGGACTATGATTAAAATTGCTGTAATTAAATCATTATACTAAATGCAATCATTATTAGTATAGTGTACGTTACCAATATTATCACTATGTGTGTGTGTGTATATATATATATATATATATATATATACACAAAAGAAGTGCAGTATGTAAAATGAAAGTGGGTAACTGACATAAAACGCTTTGATGTGACATGATAATCGCTGCAACAGGAAGGCTGTGAAAATTGTTTACGTTTATTTAGAAATATTAAATACAGTCAAATTAAGAAAACCTTCTGACTTTGATGACTTACTTCAAAGTGAAATGTCTCATCAGGTTAAAACTTTATTCTCAAAAACAATCTACAGTATATTATATATATATATATATATATATATATATGTGTGTGTGTGTGTGTGTGTGTGTGTGTGTGTGTGTATGTATATGTACAGTATATGTATATGTATATGTGTATATATATATATGTGTGTGTGTGTGTGTGCATAATATACCGTAGATTGTTTTGGAGTGGATTTTGTTTGGACTAGGATTCAAATCGCTACAATAATAAAAAGCAATCATTATATTTGTCACTAATGACAAATGGAAGGAAAGAGAGTTCGAGAGACAGAGAGAGAACATGGGGTGGGGGTGATATTGTCATCCTACGGATTAGTTGGGATTAATCAGACTTGTCTTTCAGAGGGGTGAATGCTCTTTTAACGAGCTACGGCTAAAACGACAGGGATTCTTACCCATTAATTAAACAGGGTCAGACCAGACACAGAACCACCTATCAAAAACATGTACACATTTCACACACGCTTGCGTACGTGGGAGGTTTTCGGAATATTAAACCAAACATTTACTGGATTTGTTGGATTGTATTTGCATGTTACCTTAAACAGGTTACAACGAAAAAAGAAAAAATTGCTTCGTCATGGGCAAAATGTTCCGTGTGGGTACGGCCTACGATGATGAAACATTCAGCTTGACAACCTAAAACAACAGTATGATTTTAATTTTTTTTTTTTTTAGTTGCTGAGTCAGAGCTGAGTCAGATCTAATAATTAATCTTTCATTTAGTGCACTAGCTTCTTAGAGGTTATCACATGTACTTTTACAAATTAAATAGTTTTTATTAGAAATTGAATAAGCTTGTTTCAAGCATCAGGTTAACTTGTGACATTTGTGTCATTGTTTTGCTGCATGTGAGCAGAAGTGCCCTGAGAAATGCCTGACCACACGTCATATCTCACACCGCTACCCCAAAAGCTCATCTGATCATTATCACACTATTTTCCATCTATTGAAACCAACTCTTGTGTGCGTACATGTCTGCGTGTGTGTGCATTAGGGTGTATCACACAATCTGCAGCTATCAAATCGCTGAAACAGGAAGGCTGTGAAAATGTAGTTAGAATTTATTTAAAAAAAATATTACATAGTCAAATTTGGAAACCTTCTGACTTTGATGACTTACTGTGGAGTGAATTGTCTCATCAGGGCCTTTGAGATTAAGAATTGTATTAATTTATCTTTAAGAGTTTAACAACAGTTGTTTTAATACAGCGGATAACAGGCTTCTGTGAAGGTTTTTAAATAGTGACTGCTTGATGTATGCATAGAAAAAAATGAAAATCCATAGTTTTATCAGAATTAACAATAACAGGACATACATTTGGCAGCATTTTCTCAGTGTTTCATGATATAAAGAGTCTGGTTAGAGTGGGCTTCCACACATGACAGATATAAACAGTGGCTGAGATCCTGTCAAATAACTGGAGCAGGTTTTTCGATACTTGAAATAAAAGTTAAACCTGCCTCGGTTAAAAAAGATGATCCTAAAATTGGGAAAATAAACTAAAATAAATGTAGAATTGCAAACCAGAAGTGCAGTATATAAAATGAAAGCGGGTACCTCACATAAAACACTTGTGTGACCTGATGAACTCTATCTAAAACTATTTTAAACAGCATTTTGATAATTATAATTGTATTGTTATATATTTTGTAATTATTATGCATGCAGATTTTATGACCTCATATTAGAGATACTATAGAATATTTGGACTTTAAAAAAATATCTATCACTCCTCATGAGTACTGCAAAGGACCTGATGCAAAAAAAAAAATCTGAAATGTATTTTAACCTAATATCAAGGCTCTTTTAACATTAAAAATATATATAAAATAATTTTGCAAAGCGCATTTTCAAATTGAATGTTATTAGAGCTAATTATACACATTACCACTTGAAAACATTGATCAAATATCCTTCAAGAAAGAAAAAAACAACAACATTACAGTACTTTTCTACAACGCATTTATATGCGATGTTTATGTACTGTATGTGTATCATATGAACTGCAGTCTTGACTAAATGTCAAATTAGAAACCGAGAAAGAAATGCTGAAACCTTCTAATCCTGAAGCTGATAGGCTTTAAATAACAGGGCAGCAGAATAAAAGTGAATTAAAAGGTCAATAGAAAACAGATCCTGATAGAGGGACAGATTCTGCCATGGAAAGAAAAGAAAGAGCAGAGAGGACGGATGGAAGTTTCTCGAGTTTCTCTCGCTCATTTACGGGGACAAAGAGCAGTGAGGAGAGCAGCCCGGTGGGGCAGGGAGGGGGTGAGGCATCTTTACACGTACCCTGATAGCAACTCTGTGTGTGTGTGTGTGTGTGTGTGTGTTGGGGGGATCACTGAGCGTTAAGGTCAGTCGCAATGCCTGAGTGGAGAAAGTGGTGATACTCATCTCACCTGTGGGATACGGCGACACCGGCGCGCACCTGAGATCCTCCTCTGACTGACAGGACTTAAGAGAGGAGAGGAGAGGGTCAGGGTGGGGTAAGGTGACCACCTCACACACCAAATGGCAGCACACATTTGGATATCACCAAATTAAAAAGATTTACTCACCCTCATGTCGCTCCACACTCATATGTTATTTTGCTTTTTTTCCTGCGGAACACAAAAATAGAATTGTTGATGAATATGCATGCAGTCCATTTCCTTAAGTAATCACATCTGTCAGCTCCAAAATAAATGAAACATCATTTACTCACCCTCCTGTTGTTCCAAACCTGTACGAGTTTCTTTCTTCTGTCGGTTACATACATTCTTTTAAATATCTTATTTTGTGTTCAACAGAAGAAAGAAATTCATACAGGTTTGGAACAATTTGGCGACCAGTCTTTCAAGGATTTAGAAGTAGAAATGTAATGCTTAAAACTTCGTAATATCACGTACATTAATTATTTTGTTCAAACTTGTGTATTGTTCTTTTTTTTTTTTAGTTTGTTAACATTAAGCTGCCATTGAAATAAAGTTCTAAATTGAAATATAAATGTACAAAAATTTCACTATATATATATATATATATACGACAATCTACTGATATTCCTTCATTGACTTACATGTGTGGTTGTGTGAGAAACAATGGAGGATTATCTTATTTCTTCTTTGGGTATTTTTTTTTTAAACCGCTGGATCCAGACTAGATCAGGTCAGCTATTTTCTCCGTAATGTCTTTGAATGCAAAAATCAGTGCACTACATCTGATATGTGCATAGATCTGCTGAGATCTGAAAATGACAGCTTTTTGCTGTATCTGTGTGCTGGCATGTGTTTGCTGTATGAATCGTTGTGCTTCACTAATCTTTAGCTTGTTTGAAAAACAAAACAAAAAAAAATGTTTTTAATTATGTTTTTTTTCTTGCAGTGGTGCATTTTTTTAAATGAATTAAAAATAATTGGTATGTGAAAATAATTAAATAGAAATTATTATTGAAGTTATTCAATTTAATTTTTTTGTTTTTGTTTTTGTTTTTGGCAGTGTAACATGTTGTTTCTATCTTATTGTTATATATTTAAAAATATATGAATATAGTAGGCCTTTTGATTACACAAGCACATCATTAGTGATGCACAATGGGTTATAAGGCCGATGCCTGCAGAGCCGTCTTAGCAATGTCGCTAAACTAGGTCAACAATGACTTCCTGCAACTGAGAAAAGCAACCTAAAAGATCTCGCTGCTATTAGCAACAAATCCAGTGTCTATGGGTGTTTGAGTGTACATGTGAAATATTTAAAACAGGTATATTTACTCTACATCATCAGGATGAGAAGTCATGGAAGATATGCAATGTTGAGGATCCTACATTTCCAGATTTGTATTTTTTTTTAAGCATATTCTTATATGTACAGTATTTAAGATACAAAGCAGAGTGTATTCGTACAATATATTCGAAGGAGAATATAGCTAATGATGTATACGTTTAGTTGTGAGTGAAAGTAGACTTTTTTTCAATCATAATAACAAAATCTTAACATTTAACTACTAATAATTTTCAAAATGTCTAATTGATTTCAAAACAATTCAATTCAAAGTGACTGATAAATGAATCATTGCATGTTGCAAATGTAACTTTAAAATACATTTTAAAATAAAAATGCAGGCACAAATGGAATCATTACCTAATAAAGACCCTTTAAATATATTTCAAAATCAATTAAATTAAATAATAAAATAAGATTCAGGCACAAATGACACCATTACATGAGAAGGACCCTTTAAATAATTTTAATCAATTAATCAATCTATCAATAATAATAATACTAATAATAAAATATACATCTAAAGCACAGCACTTACCTTTTATCTCAGAAATGTGAGAATTATGGTAAATCTAAGCATACATTAAAAATATGTTGTACATAGAAGAATCCACTTTGATATTTCCTTTCCACACAGAGAAAGTAATAAAATACAACATGTACAGTGCACTTTCTACTTTATTCATATATATCTGCCACAATCAATCCGATACTAATCGAACTTCCTATCATGCTGCCAGCTGGATTGAGAACCGCAGCTTTAGTTTTATGAACGGCTTTATCCAGTTTTCAATAAATCCAAGAATACTCACTGACTTAAGATGGAGCAAGGGGTATGAAAGGAGTTAATGTGTATATAACAGTTTCATAAAGTTACAGAAAATGGAACCATGGGAACAATAACAGCTTTTCTAAGTAAAAAGTAGAAAAAAAAAAACACTCCAAAAAGTTGAACCCTCTCATTCTCACTCTCTTTGAATGATCTGGCATTTTCAACCTCTGAGTCAGTCAGAATGAGAAAGATTCAAAGAATTTTCAGTATTCACTTTTCTGCTAATTTGACCTCTCAGTCTCCCTAAATGAGCAATAACCTCATCTATATATTCTCAGATGTCAGAACCTGAAAAATCAAAGACACTCTCTAAGAATTATGCACTCCTCAATACGAAGAAACACAGCTCGGGGAGCAGTGCTGCCTCAAAGTTTCCAGCAGGGACTGTCAGCGCGATTCGCCACTGCTTCTTTTGATGCTGACATTTTGAAGATAGTACAAGAGGTCAAATTAGGCCTCATCCAAATGCTACAAAATCGTAGTAGATCTCTTACGCGCGCACACACACACACACACACACACACACACACACACACACACACACGGAAAGTACGATGCTCACAGTACAAAGAGTACGCATGTGGCCTCAAGAAGTCCTTTACCACATCATATGTCTGCCACCAGGAAATGATACACAAAATCGGCTGTAAGAAAAACATATTACAGTAATTGGCAAAGCCAATATGCGTTCAAAAGCAGTATACAAAATTGCACAGCTATAATTCATATATGAATGCTTTGAAGACCCCCTTGAAATCAGAACAGGAGTTAAGTGGCATTTAATCTTTGTCTGTTAGCTTGGAAGCCATTCATATGCATATAGATAGCTATATACTCCTAAAAGTTAAGAAAATAAATATTTTAATGCATTAGATACACAATTTTGGATACACATTTAGGACTTACAGTTCATAAATGGTGCTGTCGGAGATGTTTTTTTTTTTAATAATACAAAAACTGTCCTAAATGTCACTAAAATATGTAATATCTCTTTAAAGTCCCCATGAAATCAAAATTAAAGTTTTTTGGGTGTTAGTATCAATATGTTAGTCTTAAGGTTATCTATAAGGCAGTGTGCTCCAAAACAGTGACAAAATTCGCATTTAGAAGATATAAGCATTCAAAGCTTCTAGTTCGTCACTTTCGCCAAAACAGCTCAACGATTTTTTTGACGTCACATCGTACTTCATCTTCTCATCAAATCTTCTGACCAATCAAACGCTCTCTAGAAGCCGAAGCGCCCACCCCCTGCACTATAAATAGAGCTGAAGCTGCGGCTGAGATCGGTCACTTGTTCACAGTGTAGTATTTCCTGTACAGTGAATGGAACGTAGTGTACAATGTAGGCGATAGGGAACGATTCAGAGAGTGTAAATATGCTTTCGATTGGGGCAAATGAGGTCTGGTTTCACGTTGTGTCACGCGAACCGCTGCAGCGCACACAGTCTGATCCGGACTTTGGCTCTTTTAAAACTATATGTCCCGCCTTGTCTCCCTGTTTCAGTTGAAATTACGTCACCACATAGAATAACGCTGCGTGTTTCAAAGCACTTCAGGGGACCTTTAACTTTATGGCAAGACAAGTTTACTTTATGACAAATTGTAAAATGGTATGTGGTGCAACTCCACAAAAACTTTACAAAACAAACAGAAATGGAATATTGAGTCCTTAAAGCGGGGTCAATATCAATAGTAGCAGTCAGAATGTGATGTGGCCACCAGCTCTCAAGAAAAAAGGTTTCTTTAATGTCTCTTTAATGTTATTATAACTGTGATTTTAATTGTCTGCCACTTGTAAACTGTAAGTGTCTTAAAGGCACAATATGTAAGATTTCTTTATTAAAATATCCAAAAACCACTTGAACAGTGTTAAATATTTTGCTGACTTGTGTACTTACACTATCCCAAATGTTTCGAAGAATGTTTAAATACTAGTGACATGGGCCGTATCCATAGTGTCATTGTGTCGCCTGCCAATGACGTCATAACCCCTCGATTTCCGGTTCAGTTCACCAAAGACGCTTTAATATGTTGTGCCTTTTAATAGACCGGTGACTACCGCACAGAGTAGCATTATAACAGAACTTTCAAATGTATCTAGTATGATAAAACAGCGCTACTTTTTTTCCCCACATACGCACGACCGGAAGAAGCGGAAGCGGTCGACTGTGGCATAATAAAAGCTCCGTTGCTTTCGAGCCATGTGTCGCGCTCGTTCAGCTGCCTCGTTTCGCGTCGACAGCTTTCAGCCTCACCCTGCTTCATTCTACTACATTAATAAATCATTAGCTCATCCATGAACATGATTTCTGCCCGAGTCCCATCGGATTGCGTCGGCTGTGGGGATGAAGACGACAACTCCCATGATTCCACACTCAGTCACAGCGTCATCTAACTACGCCTTTGTCTATTTGTTTATTTTGAATACGCGCCCTCTAGCGGTGAAAATTACATATTGTGCCTTTAAGGACTATTCCACAGGCGCATATGCAATAATTGTTTATGGTTCATAAACTGAACCATATCGCGAGCACCCTTCTGAAAGCTAAAATGACGAATGGGACACCCTACAGTCTCATGGACTTAACGGACACTTGCAAGTCTGCAAGACCGCAAATGCACATGAAGTATGCCATTTGGGACAGGGCCTATATTGAAAGAGACTGAAATGCTGTTGTAAACAAGAAAGTTATTTTTACTTTCTACAACAGCTTGTAAGACGCAACCAACAAATGCACTGAGCAGCGCTGTCATCGGAAATCACCCTTAACAGATGAAAGGATAGTATGACAAAGATATCTTTCCTCAGCCCACATTCAAACTAATGTTTTATTGTGAATATGAGATTGAGCTGAAGAATGAATGCTGTATCAGATGCAGGTAATCACACTCGCTTAGTCCATCTTTCTCTCATAATACTCGACTCTACATAAGAATGAATGCTGTATCAGATGCAGGTAAACACACTCGCTCAGTCAGTCTCTCTCATAATACTCGACTCCACATAATACACTGCTTTTAATACAGTAATACAATAAGCTTTCAATGAAGCAACTCAACATTCCTTCATTACTATTTCTAAAGTTACGTTTTCGAATTAGTAACGGAGGCTTGGGCTCAGCTGTTAAACTCTCAAACGGAGATTTGAATCCTTGGTGGAAGGAAGTAGTTCCACACAAAAGAGGAGCTACCACTCTCCGTTGTTGTTTCTTATATATTTACAAACTTGTGCCGTCAAATTGTTGTATAATTGCAATATCATACTCGTAGCCATGAGATACGTCTACTCGTGTGATATTGCGTGTATATATATATATATATATATATATATATATATACATACACAACAGTTCTTTCTTGTTCTCAAATCTGATTGGCTGAGAAACTTTTCCAGCTGTGCGATTTTCTAGTGATAACAGAACCATTTCAAAGTTTGTAAATATTATAATCAATTAATCAATAAGATTATTGTAAATATTGATTGAAAATATAGTCACGGCTGAAGATTATTGAATGGCCATACTGAAAAACCACATTGACCAATCAGCATCCAGAACTGGAACTATTCATATTCTATTTAAGCCAATTTATAGTTATATCAGGTTAATATAATAGCAACAGAAAGGAAAAAAAAATACTTGAGCAGGTGTTGGGTAAAAAATCAAGTGTGGGTGTTTTTGCAACTGCTACAAGAAGGGAGCCTCTGATAAAAGCACATAGGCAGATGCAGTCGGTTGTACCACTGTTCCACCGCACTGAATCTGGGGGGTTCAGGCACAGAGCTCAGCCCACAGACAGTGCAAAAGAGCTGGGTGTGGTTTGATCTGTCCAGCACATAAAGCACGTCTGGGCCTCCCACAAAAAACACGTCCTCAAACACATGTGGTTTAGCCCTGTCTGCTCCTAGCCAGGAGCTGTGGTCATCCCTAAACTTCCTGTCCGCCCCCTAGTTACACTGCTTCCACGGCGATTCTCACCTGCTGTGCACCTGTCAGATATATAACGTGCTGCAACTGCTGTCACATGCCTAAAAAGCGCTGCCGACCCGAGGCTTTTATGTAACCGTTACCAAAGACCTGTCTCCAATACACACACGCACGCCTCCAGACAACGAGGGGAAATTTAGAGTGAAAAGGACAAAGAGGGGTGAGAACGGCAGAGAGAGAGAGAGAGAGAGAGAGAGAGAGAAAGAGAGAGAAAGAGAGGAAGCAACAGAAAGAGAAAGTAGAGTTGGAAAGTAAACGACTGAAAGTCCTGTTTCCAACCCACTGCGGAAAACAGAGGGACAAATGTATGCATACAAACTAAAAGAGGAACTTGCAATCTGAATACACTGCTGTACATACAACACACTGTACATAATACACTAAAATAAATAAATATATGATGATGATGTCCGGGTCATATGTCACCCAGAAATCGAAAGAAAAGATACATTTTAAAGTAAATCAATCCTATCTTTTTATTTTGCATTGTGGCATTATTGTCATGACATTTATGCATTTCACATTATCATTCACACTACTGTAATGCACAGTAAAAACTGAATTACATTTGTTTTATATTTATGGTAATTTATCATGGTAATATATATTGTATTGTCATTATACTAGTTTTTGCAATGTGGTAATGTTTACTGTAATGAGACTTGGTCATTTCTGGTAATTTGAGGTGTTAAGATAAACCAATGAAAATTGAAAATAATTAAAAAAAAAGTTTGAGAAGGAAAAACAATCACTATATTTGTCACGAATCCGGTCCATGAACTTCCGTCTGCTAGCCTATTGTATTGTCATTATACTAGTTTTTGCAATGTGGTAATGTTTACTGTAATGAGACTTGGTCATTTCTGGTAATTTGAGGTGTTAAGATAAACCAATGAAAATTGAAAATAATTTAAAAAAAAGTTTGAGAAGGAAAAAAAATCACTATATTTGTCACGAATCCGGTCCATGAACTTCCATCTGCCTCACGTCTTGTCAGCCCCGTTACAGAATACTCGGCCACACAAGGATCCAGCAGCTTCTCATATGGATATTGGCCAGGTATGGACACTGCAAGGCTGTTGTTAGCCCTCGAGCAGGGCACCCGCTTGCTCGAGGACTACATTCAAGAGTTTCTGGACATTTCCTATCACTCTGATTTACCGGACTATGTTTTGATAGATTTCTTCTGTAATGGTATCATGGTATTCTTTGTACCTTATTGGAGCACCATTGTATATGCATATGATAATCATAAAATATCATAACAGACATCAACATATCATCATAGTACCATCCGATGCTATCAGCATGACCACTAATGGACACTATAGCACCTCATGTGACAGCAATGAGAATACATATTTTCATTGCATTATAAATTGCATTCTGACACATAACTAGCATTTCTGTTCACATGTTAGCATTCGATTCTAGCATTTCACATACCTTATTCTCTCTTTCAGCTAGACAAAGATGCACACATTCACGCACAACTTCGCACAACTAATCACGTTTTTCACTTCTGGACTTTCAGCCTTTTCTTGAGCCACGTGAGAATTCCTACTCATAATTAGCTCGCAATTACGCCAAGATAACGATCATTCTCATTTCAGTTTAACATTAAAAACAAGCGAGAAAAGGAACGAAAAGGGTTATGGATGGGCGTCTCAGAGGACAGTGAAACAAAAGAGGCGGAAATGAACGAAAGAGGATGATTTTGCGTTAATTAATTAAATTCTGTGCCTCTTATAATTACTACAGATCAGAAGATCTTGCAACTTTAACATGTTTCCTTCCCCCACCTTCAACACACTCTCCTACACACACGCATTATTCTAGCATTGACTACACGTACAAGTGAAACCTTTCCCACACTATTACACACACACACACATGCACGTTTACAATGTCAGATGTAGAATACTCATAACAAATAATATACTTCAAAAGAATATACTTAAGTGTGAATTGAGTATAATGTGTTTGCACACTTACTACATGTAAATTGCAATTACATGACAATGTATTAGTTTGCATTTTTATTAAATGCATTTAGCTGAACTTTAGAATGCTTTTTGACCCACTTAATTAGGATTTAACTACATGTTTGTAGTTTCATGATTCTGTTGCTTTAGTAATATGGTTAAATTGGTCTGTTAAATATACTCAAGCATTTACAGCAAACTGAAATACAATGTTGTATGTCACTTGTTTAGTACATTTGTATGTATATATGTATTCATAAAGAATGCTACAATTGCACATTCCATACAATTAAGCACACTTTTTTTTTTTAATGAATTAATTAATTACTTTTATATGTATGTTTTTTTTTTTCTCTTTCCAATTCAGGTTTTATGTTCTGTCAGATTTAGCTAACTTCTGGAGAAGCTGTTGTGCCTAAAGTATAGTTACTTAATCCAGGCACACACAAACATTGGCCCCTTGTTTCTGACCACTCTGCTTAATAAAGCCTGCACATGGATCCGCATGTCTCACGTCTTGTCAGCCCTGTTACAATATTGGTATGAAAAAAGTAGCAAAAAGTGATTTTTATTTGTCTTTTAATTCCAGGTTGAAATGTGACCAGGACACATTCTAAGTGAGATTTGTCCAATCTGTACAAGTGTACAAATTGCCTGAATTTTTGTTTGTTATGTAAAGTTATACAGAGTATATATGCAAAATATGTTAAATATGTGGAATCAGATTCTTAATTTGCTTAAGCCTCAATATAATTTCGTTACCATGTTTATTTTTACAGTACCTCAATGGTATCATGGTATTCTTTGTACCTTATTGGAGCACCATTGTATATGCATGTGATAATCATAAAATATCATAACAGACATCAACATATCATCATAGTACCATCCGATGCTATCAGCATGACCACTAATGGACACTATAGCACCTCATGTGACAGCAATGAGAATACATATTTTCATTGCATTATAAATTGCATTCTGACACATAACTAGCATTTCTGTTCACATGTTAGCATTCGATTCTAGCATTTCACATACCTTATTCTCTCTTTCAGCTAGACAAAGATGCACACATTCACGCACAACTTCGCACAACTAATCACGTTTTTCACTTCTGGACTTTCAGCCTTTTCTTGAGCCACGTGAGAATTCCTACTCATAATTAGCTCGCAATTACGCCAAGATAACGATCATTCTCATTTCAGTTTAACATTAAAAACAAGCGAGAAAAGGAACGAAAAGGGTTATGGATGGGCGTCTCAGAGGACAGTGAAACAAAAGAGGCGGAAATGAACGAAAGAGGATGATTTTGCGTTAATTAATTAAATTCTGTGCCTCTTATAATTACTACAGATCAGAAGATCTTGCAACTTTAACATGTTTCCTTCCCCCACCTTCAACACACTCTCCTACACACACGCATTATTCTAGCATTGACTACACGTACAAGTGAAACCTTTCCCACACTATTACACACACACACACATGCACGTTTACAATGTCAGATGTAGAATACTCATAACAAATAATATACTTCAAAAGAATATACTTAAGTGTGAATTGAGTATAATGTGTTTGCACACTTACTACATGTAAATTGCAATTACATGACAATGTATTAGTTTGCATTTTTATTAAATGCATTTAGCTGAACTTTAGAATGCTTTTTGACCCACTTAATTAGGATTTAACTACATGTTTGTAGTTTCATGATTCTGTTGCTTTAGTAATATGGTTAAATTGGTCTGTTAAATATACTCAAGCATTTACAGCAAACTGAAATACAATGTTGTATGTCACTTGTTTAGTACATTTGTATGTATATATGTATTCATAAAGAATGCTACAATTGCACATTCCATACAATTAAGCACACTTTTTTTTTTTAATGAATTAATTAATTACTTTTATATGTATGTTTTTTTTTTTCTCTTTCCAATTCAGGTTTTATGTTCTGTCAGATTTAGCTAACTTCTGGAGAAGCTGTTGTGCCTAAAGTATAGTTACTTAATCCAGGCACACACAAACATTGGCCCCTGAAACTAGCTTCTGTTACAAATCGCCTATGTCCAACGTCATCTGCTGGAACGCCCCTCTCTCGTGAGCATGCGTACGACAGTTAGCGGAAGCTAGAGATTATGGTTTATAAAGTTTTCAATATGGATAGTTTTCTTACACAGACAAATTAAAGTTGTTGCCACTGAGGCTGTTGTAAATTGGTGGGCAGCAGCGTCAGACAGTTCTAGATGGTAACAATAGTCAATAATTTTGATGACTTTTTGATGGAATTTCAGAATGACCAGAGCAACATGTTTTCAAGTTTCAACAATTATTCAGTCACATGCATTATTTAGACATGCATTGGGAATTTATTCAGTTTTTTTTTTTCTTTGTTTCAGTATAGCATTTATTTTTTTTTAGCATTGATCCTAAAATTGGCATACAAATGCATGTACGGAAACCTGATACCAGACCCTATTGTCAAAACTGATAGGGACATGCTATGTTTGACTGTGTGTGTTTATTGTGAATGAGTTTTGGATGTTATAGAAGAGGGGAAGATAATAACTATTTCAGTAAATATTTAAATTTTGATTACATTTTGTCTAGTTTTATGGTACTTTATGCCAGCTTTGGAGTTGTATGTTTTCACTCTAGGGAAAAGAGCAGCATGAACATTTATATAAACAGCTACTTTGTTGTGTGTTCCACAGAACAAAGTCATGTTTGAAATGACTCAGTACATAATGACAGTAATTCATTTTTTGTGAAATATTCTCTTAACAATACTAACTTAGGCTATGTGGATATGCTTTCTATTAGCATAGAAACGCTGATATTAACCGGTGCAATATTTCTTTTTGAGATTAATATCCGGCATCACAGTAATGTTTAACAAGAAGATCAACAGCCTAGTAACGAGGATCATTCTTGAAGAAAACTACTGGATCAATGTCAAACTCCATCTACGTCACACAAACCCTTCTGTGTTTGAGCAGATATAAGTTCAATCCATATTTTCTCATTCTCCTATTTTCTATGAATAATCATTTTAATCTAAATGGATCCATCTCTGAAAGGACACATTGGTTGTGATGATTAATCACCATGCGGCCTGAAATAAATTAATTTACATATCTAGGAACAAATACATTATTTATTTGAGTTCGGCACACCTGGTTGGTACACCGCTGCCCACACCGCAACACACTGCAGGAAAGAGCAATAAAGCCAGGAGAGTTATGATTATCATCTCAGTCATAATGCCTGCGTCAGTAAGATGAATGCAGGCGAGGGACGCCGACTCCTGCTTTTAATAAATCCCACATCACCACTCACCAAAGCTCGTCACCGCCACCATGACAACCGCATTTATTTTAGGACAGTTTGATAAATTAATTTGTTTTTATCGGATAAGAATACATTCACTGCCGCATTGATCTTGACTGAGAAATGAAATACTGCAGAGCAAAGCAAACTCTCTGGCTCGCTTTGGAGTTGTGAAGTGGTTTTGAAGTAGGTGTGCAGTATTTTTTATTTTATTTATTTTTTGATGGGGATTGAAGAATTTTGTAACTACAGTTGAAACAACTGACAAAAATTTCAAAGAAATGAAAGATCTGAAAATCTGGAGTCTAAGGGTGCAAAAAAAAATTCTAAATATTGAGAAAATTGCCTTTAAAGTTGTCCAAATGAAGTCCTAAGCATACATTTTTATGATATTTACGGTAGGAAATTGACAAAAGACCTTCATGGAACATGATCTTTACTTAATATCCTAATGATTTTTGGCATTAAAGAAAAATCGATAATTTTGACAATGCATTTGGCTATTGCTACAAATTTACCCGTGCTACTTCCTAAACATCGAAGTGGAAATGGTTGTCGGGGTGCTTAGGTGTAGTTAACCTTCTTATCGTAATGCTGTGCACAGCAGACTCAATAATAACCGTGCCGCACCAATCTTCATGTCTGCCCAGGCGAGGAGGGAGCCAACACTGCCTTCAAAATGGAACTGTGTTGAAATGTTTAATCTCTGCGGCAGTATGATAAGATTGCTTCCTCCATTTTGGTTCCAATGCATCTGAACCATCTCCCCTGTGCCAGGACTGTGTGGGATGTGGTGTAGAAGCCGTCTTTATCTCCAAACCCAAGAGTATCTTAGCTTTGTATCTCGGGCCCCCACACGAACAGAAGGGGAAAGGGATGATGGGTAATCTTCATCATCTCCAATACAAATAAACAAGTACTTGCTACTTGTTTTTTGTCAATGACCTCTTACCTTAGAAGGTCGATGTTAAGGCCTCTTAGATGATTGCCTGCTGAAAGGCATTAACATTTGGTCATACCCGGCTACTTAATATGGTAAATGCTGTAAATGTGTTCTTCTCGTGAATGAAGTGCCACGCACAACCCTTTTACTTCCATAATGTGAATTAAAAAGTGAGGTTTGTAAAACTCATCAAAAGTGGTCTTGACATGAATACCATTAAAAAAAAATAATGCAGAAAAACATTAATATTTCATATACTGTATATGTACAACATTTTCAACAATGGTTTAAATTTAATAACTAAAAATGTAATATGGTGTAACCATCAGCATTTGTCTTACATCTTGAATACATGTGTGTGTAAAAATCGAAATCATTATTTACAAAAAAAATAAAATGATAATAATTAATTCATAAATAACATGAAGTTCTTTCGGGGTGGTTGTACCTCATGACATTTTTCCACCTGTAAAATGTAATTATGTCTTCTAGGTCTTCTAAAGTCATTACTATGACTTCCTATTAGGTTTGGAGTATTGCTGTATGTCTCTGCATGTTGGTTGCACCACATGACTTGACTGGTTGCACTAAATTACTTTTTGGTTATAATATAAAAAGTTATAATTATTTGTGTTATTTTAATATTTTAACAAAACTGCTTGGCAATGCCAACCGAAAGGAAAGTTATTTCAGAAGCGGAGATATCACATTTAGATTACAAAGAGATTTTTTTTTTTTCATAATAATAATAATAACATGTACAGAGAATACACAGAAATGTGTAATAAGAAAATAAATAGGGTCAATTTTGATTTCATGCCATAAATTAAACTTTTCAGCTTTTCAGAAAACCCTTGAATGATTGCAGTAGAAAGAATGACAGAAGTTGTTAGTAAAAAAGGTCTATTCTATGCTGCGGTGTTTAAATCACCGAGGCGGCTGCAAGGCCATTAAGTTAACACGCTCTGGAAAATAGCTCCCCCCCACCTCCCCATTCTTAATGTCATCTGAATGCTCTTTGATGGAGGCGTAACCTTATTTCAAACCGTGTTAACCTTGGCTCTTCCTCCTTCCCTTTCGCTCCGTCTCGTTTATTTACCCAGGAACTATCTACACGCGGGGCGGTTTCGCGCTCTGATGAGCACTTTATCTCTGAGCCCACCTTTCGCCTGCATTGGGTATCGGTGTTAATTATCTCGCCGTATTCCCCCTCTCCCGCCTATCGGATGCCCTCATCGCCACTACGTAATTATACGCGGCTCACGGCCGCCCGCCGCTCTCTCACGGGACCTGTGGAAGAAGTGAGGAGGGAAAACAGTAGAGCAATCTCATGGTTTGCAGATTGTCTTGATTTTTGTATGGAAGCAACTACGTGTCAAAGAAATATACAATGTATCATGGAAAAGAGAAAATATAAATGGCTACTTCTCACTGGCTTCCACTTTTTAATTTATTTTTTAATAATCTGACTATTAGTGGTCTTACGGCGATTGCAACCCTGAGTATTGAACTTCAATTAAACTTTTGAGTATTGAGTATTGACTTTTGGCTTGGGCTTTTTTTGACCACAAACCACCTAGCAACAACCTGGAACACTCCCGCAATTATACTCATTGGAAAAAACGGGCCCCTAACTTAATTTTTGAAAGACTCCAAAACATACATATACATACAATTAATTGCAGTTTGCAGCTGAAATGAACACTAGTGGCAGTAAAACATCAGCAACTTTCATTCGCACAAATTATGATTGATGGACAGATTATCCGTTAATAAATTTGTATATTCACATGGTTCCTTACACAATACTATGCAATGACTTCAAAACTCTTTTATCATATGCATGATTTGTAAACTAGTATATTTAATGTTTGCATTAATAAACCAGCTCCATATGTATAGCTTTTCTGGCATAGCAAACTTGCTCGATAACCCACCTAGTACAGCACTGCAGTTGTAATGCAAAGAGCTCAGGCACAAATCCTATTAAATATGAGTCACAATAAAAGAGCTCAAAGACGTGTAGATGCAAGCTATAAATATATAGCAACTGCAGAGCAACACCCTGGAATTGTGGTAGTGAGTTTTCCGTAGGCAAACAACACTTATATTTTCTTCAAAATATATAAAAATCTAGTTAGAATTATAAACTTATACAAAGAGTAACCTACCTGTAAGCCCTAACCTAAAATGTTTACTTTTTGCAATTTTCAAGTAAATAAAGACATAATTTAGTCTCTTTATGAAACATGTAGTCAGAATGAGCTTACTCTTGAGTAAATATTTCAAGCCACTTTGGATTTTAGATTTAAACAATGTTGTTGTTGTAGGGCTAATGCTTTAATTGGCACAGGTTTAATTTCGTAGTTTCTCTCTCATCACCTTTGCATCTGTCTCCCAGTTTCCATCCCACCCTCCAATCATTTTGTCTCTTTCTTGTAATAAAGCTGTGCTCCACGCCAAAGACTCCATGACCTTCTCACAACTCTCAGACTCCATTGTATCAGTGAGAGAAGTAATTAATGTGTTATCCTCTCATCTGAGTGTGTCGTCTTTTTAACTGAGGTGTACGGCTCCCTCTGTTTCTCACACACTCTTAATTAACTAATGTTTCGTTCAATCCTCACCACACAGCCTTTTCTTTTCTCTTCTGACGGACGTTCATTCACAATGAACAATGGTGGATGTGGACTCGCGGTGAGTCACGGATGTACCGTTCCGTTGAAGTTGTCAAGTGCGGGTGAAGAGAAACTGAGTGAGAATAAAGGAGAAATGATGAAAAAGGGGAGATAAATGTAAAAGAGTTTAATGCAATGTACGTCAGAGTTTAAAAATGGCAGAGAGTATGTTGGGACAAGAAAAGAATAATCACTTTAGGCCCTATTTTGCACAGAATTTTAAAATGAAATACTGCATCTTAACTTTGACATTAAATACAAAGTATCATAATGTGATGTCTATAGCTTTTATATTAAAATACTGTGTTGATATTTATTTAGTATATCTATGTTTGGCCCTGTGGGTATTTAGAAAATAAAATATTAATGACACTATTTCATTTGTCTATTAACAATGATTTTTTTTATTTTTTTTTTTTTATAAAAATCATACTCATTTCCACCACATCTCAAATTATATACAGTATTGTTTTTAATAACATTCTGTGATGGAAATGAATTTTATTATTTATTTTTTTTTTGCTTTTCGACTTAATGTGTATAGTTTTGATACAC
The DNA here is from genome assembly GCF_001515605.1 of Sinocyclocheilus anshuiensis. Taxonomy (NCBI): domain Eukaryota; kingdom Metazoa; phylum Chordata; class Actinopteri; order Cypriniformes; family Cyprinidae; genus Sinocyclocheilus; species Sinocyclocheilus anshuiensis. Next base: position 467,989 of record NW_015555949.1, on the reverse strand, counting down.
CAAACATTTTATATTTTCTTGTTATTCAGTTACGTCAGACTTGGTATAAAAGGACATTTAGACCTGTAAACAACAGTGAACATATTGTGCAATATATATATATATATATATATATATATATATACCAATGTGATTTTTTTACATTTTTCTTTCTTTCTTTCCTCAGAAGCAGATCTAGTTTATTAAGGTCTCACAGTGTGAATAGTTTTGTTGTAGAAATTGCTTGTTAATATTTTAGACTGATGTATCACGTAGTCACAGACCCAAACAAGCCTTTAGACAAAATGCATATGTGCTTTTCTGCATGATACCTGACACTAGCCTTTTCTACATATATTCAGCCTCTTCCCCATTGTAAGAGGAAATGCAAATCTAGTCTCAGGTCACTGGCAAAGGGCACACGTCCCCATTACTAACACATAGCTGCTTCATTTTACCTCACGCTGACCCATCCAGGTGCTTCTCTGACTGTGGGCCTGCATTCACTCTCAGTACAACAGTATGAAAGCTGATCTCAGATCAGGTTTCTTCCATGTCCATTTTGATATGGGTCTAAAAATACGGCAATGCTGATCTAGTGACAGCTCTCTTAAATAAGACTCCCAGTTGACTATGAGGTTGGTGTGTCCTTAGAGAAGTCAAAATCTTATCCATCCAGACCACTGAGATACATTAGCATGCTAAGTGACTGACAGCCTGGTGTTTATATAGTCTTTGTTCAAGACAAACTGACCCTTGAGGGACCAAACAAGGAGCAGGAGTCACCATCAGGTCAAGGGTCAAATTGTGATGACCCTTAGGCTGGCTTTGTCCCCTTTGATTAAAGCACTCTGTGTTTCTGAAAGTGCCCTTCATTGCAGTAAAAACAAGGCCATCGTTGAGGGGGAGCAACCTGGAATGTTGGACACTTTTTTTATGTTATGTAAATATGTAAATATATATATAAATATATTGAGTGATGAAGTTTTCAATTACATCAGTTGTGTTCAAAATATAAGAACAATTAAATAAAAATAAAACAAAAATAAAATACAACAACAAAAATAAATTAAACAAATATTACTTATTTGTAAATAATCATCTAATCATTTATATTACTGTAAATTAAACAACTTTCTAGATTATTGTAGGTAAATTTTCAACACTGGTTGACTTTGATATTTTCATAAATATTTTCATAAATATCTGACAGTGTTGACAAGTGAATTTAAAGGTGCATGTGTATTTTTATTTATCTTAACTTAATAAATATGAAAAAAAAGATTCAATTAAAAAAAAGTGTTCATGCTGCCTTTTTATTTCATACTTTTAAGTTGAAGTTTTAAGTTTAGTCTTGAACTTGAAATGTGTTGTAAGCGACAACATGGATATCTGAGTTTTCAAATTAAATCTGGTATAGTTCTTCTAATGCTACATTTTAAACACTAAAGTTACCTTAACTAATTGCAAGAATTATTTTTACAGAGATTGATTTATGCTCTAAGGAAGTGGTTTTATAGTTATTGTGTAAAATATTGAGTAAAATTTAGATACTCTACATTTGTGCTAATAAAAAAAATAATAATCAAAAAAAATATATTGCTTATGATTACTTTCAAAGCTGAAATGTTGCTATTTTAAAAAACAAATGGAGGGTAAAATTGTGGAATATGTTTTGTTCCATGTCTGAAAATAAAATGAAAAATCATTTAAGAAACAAGCATTTGAATAATTGTAAATTTGCTGAAAGAATGAGAAGAAGAGGAGAGTAGAGTCATTCGCCCTCAGATGTCAAAGAGCGATGTATATCTCACGCGTGCATATTTCCATTTTTCTTTTAATTAAAACTCAGCAGAGACAAGTGTTTTAGGGTATAGCTATAATAAAAATCATTCCGACATGGGCTGTGTTTGTGACATGGTTTTATTTTGCTTTTTGAACTTAGCAGTAATAAATTACACATAAGCGTAGCAAGGCTGAGCAGCTCCTATCTTTTTAATTTCCTAAATGCAATTCATTGCTCCGAACATGGGCTCAAAACATTAATTAAATGGTATTTGATAATTTGCACATTTTCATAGCATGACATGAGTGAATTTCGCCTCTCTCTTTAAACTTTGCTCTGCCTATACAAGTTTAATTAAGCAGAATCTTTCTGCATTATCGACAGCAAGAATTGGAAGCTTTTTAAAACATATGAGGTGTGGATAGCGTTATATAAATATATATTTTAATTTGGAAAAGAGAAAGCATTTGAAAACGAAGCAGAGGGATTGCTGGAGGTGGTGTACATTTCATTGGAATTTGCAGAGAATTGCACAGACTGAAAAATAAATATGAATTAGAAAATCAATCACACGCGCACAATTGTGTGAGTTTTTTAATTAAACCGGTGTTTGTTTAGTAGAGAAGTTGTTGGGCCTATAGGTACAAAAATGATTAGTCATAAAATTGCTTGTTTTCTTGTCAAGTGTGCTGGTGTTAGATGTTGAGGTGGAAACTTGAGGGGCAGATTGAGTGATGTGTGTAAAAGTTGCAAAAACATTAATATAGCAATCATAGCATAATCAGCCTTCTTCCATCAGATTAGCATTAATGTTCTTTAGCTACATAGGATGTTGATAAACGTTCTCTCGTGCACAAACACACACTCCTGTGATCTGCACGCACTCTGGCTTTATTCAGGACCTTATCCAAGTTTGATCTCCCATGATCGCAACATTTACGCAACACTACAGATGAGCACAACGATATAAAAATGTTAAATGAAGGAAACATAGATCGCAAGCTCTCCCTCTCCATTTCTTCCTCAGATTACTCGGAGAAGAGACACGAGAGTCGTATAACCCTTGTTCTGTGCTCTTTTCTACCCTCACCTATCTCAGCATCCTCTGCCACTCTAGTTCACTGCAGGTGGCTAATACGTTTTTGAATTCTGAAATTAACCTTCCTTCATATGTTTATATATTTTGTTCAAAGTGAATCAAGGCTCAGAAGAGAGAGACTTAAGTTTTAAAATGCAAGCAGACACGTATTTTTAAAGGTGACTGCATGTTATTCAGTGTAATAACATTATTTCTGCAAAAAAACACATTTACAGTAAATCAAAATAAAACAATTAATCAAATCTATAAATGTAATAAAATATATAATAAATTATATATTGTGACGAGCGTCCCGAAGCTTCATCAACGTCGCCCTGCAAACAAGCGAGGAGCACCTGGCCATCATCATCACAGGCTGATCGGTCACAGCTGCACCTCATCAGGCGGCGGCTACATAAGCCACGCAAGCCCTGCCATCTAGGAGATTCCTCCATGAGACTGAGCACTAACTCGCCCTCTCGTTTTTCCCACAGAAAGCAGCGTGTGATCGACCAGCCCCACAGGAGCACTGCACGAACCCTCTGCACTGGGAAGATGGAAGAGAGCACTCACGGCACCGGAGCACCTACCTGGACCTTTCTCACTAACACCCATCACCCCAATAAATCCACCCTCCGGGGTATTGATTGAGATTACTTGTCGTGTGATTCTTCACACCGTTACACTGGTGGAGAATGCGGGCGAATCAGTGAAGTTACAAATTAGATTAAAACTTATCAAATCTACAAATTATTAAAGCAGCAGACTCAAATATTGTGTAAGACCCGTATAACCAAAAACTTTACTCAAGTAAAAGTACAAGAAGTTAACAGAAATAATTAAAGACGTAGGCTACAAGTGCAATTAAATTAATCTTAATTTCTGGAGTATGAGTAAAAAAAAGTTTCCAATAGAAAGACTACTAAGTATAGTGAGAAACTGTTTACTTCGGATCTTAATCGGAACAAGCAAGATAATGATAATTAAGTCAATGAAGCATGTACATAAGGGATGTTTTCTCACCATACTGTACAAATGTACTTATAAGATAGATAGACTGCAGGCTCATGTCAACTGCAATCTTTGAATAGCATTGACTCAAAAGAGTGATTCATTCGGGAACAGCGCATAGTTCATGCCACAGTAAAATAAATCTAACAAGCCCTTAAAATGAACTATGCATTTACTCACATATATTGTTTTAATATGACGTAACAAGAGGGACATCGATCAGTGTAATAAAGTAAAAATACAATGTGTCGGTAACACTTTCTATGAAGCCCGTATTTATAATACAATATAAGGGTATTCTTAAGGCATTGAATAATCCATTATAAAAAACCTTATATGTTGTATCACCCCATAAATAATCATAAGAACAGTTTTAATGTATTATAATACCTACTTATTTGTGGTTATAGCTTTTAAGAGTGTGATGATTTATAACGCACAATGAACATGTTGCATCCACTTAAGTTACAATGAATTGTATTTCCAATAGTTATAATGTATTATAAGTCTCATATCTTCTCATTGTTTAAGATCTGCACAATAACTTAGTACATCTTATTAGTGTTTTTACTGTAAAATTACAAAGTCTTCATGAAAACATCCAAAATACTTTATAATGTGGTCTTATTATTTATAAGTGGTCTTTGTCTGCTTTAAGTAAAGTAACTTCACTTTACTTAAAGCAGACAAAGACCACTTTTAAATAATACTAATACTAATACTACTACTACTACTACTACTACTACTAATAATAATAATAATTTTTCTCAAACAGCCATGAGATCAGATATCAGATCAGATGAGTGTGTTCACATTTGCTTTTAACTATTATTATTGTATTATATATACATATTATATATTATATA